>NW_015387190.1:559688-561648 GCF_001527695.2 Protobothrops mucrosquamatus | reverse complement strand
CTCCTCCTCCTCCTCCTCCTCCTCCTCCTCCTCCTCCTCCCTGCAAACCCCTCTCCCTTCTAGCACTGATGATGTTCCCCAATTGGGTCATGAAATGTCTGCAAGAAAACACCCATGTTCACAGAGCACTAATGACCCCTCAGTTCTCCTCCTCCTCCTCCTCCTCCTCCCTGCAAACCCCTCTCCCTTCTAGCACTGATGATGTTCCCCAATTGGGTCATGAAACCTCTGCAAGAAATCAGCCATGAGGTCAGCAAGGACCCCACAGTCCAACCCTGAACTATAAATATTCTCTGTTTCTCTCAGCCTGTTTTCCTGTCTCCTTTAGGGAGGAGCTGCTCTTTTAGAGGGCTGCATTCAAGGTCAGTTTCAATCCCCCCCCCTTCCTCGCCAACTCAGCCAGGTCTTTTCTTCCTTGACAGAAAAGCCCACAAAGACAATCAAGCTTCCCTGATTAATTTAACACTTGTGTGGATTCTCTCCTTAACGTGCTATTGTGTACGGCTTTGCTGTCAACTTTTTCCTGTGATTGTCCTGGAGTGCTTTGGGGCTTATAATGTTGCAAGCACCGCACAGGACTCCTTTGTCACCCATTTCTCTGTCTTCCTTACTGCAGTTGTTAACTCTAATCAGAAATAATCACGCTTTGGGGAAAAAGTTTGCTCAGGCATCATTTTTTTTCTCTCCTTACATCGCTGCAGTTGTGCTCCAGGCATTCTGGAGAACCATCCAGGGGGTCGGTGTTGTTTTAGAGCAACAGCCCTCAATAGAAAAGTTACGAAGAAAATGGTTATTTTTGGTATGATAGAATCAAATCAAACAGAGCAGATAGGGTAGGGTAGGGTAGGGTAGGGTAGAGTAGAGTAGAGTAGAGTAGAGTAGAGTAGAGTAGAATAATAGAATAGAATAGAATAGAATAGAATAGAATAGAATAGAATAGAATAGAATAGAATAGAATAGAATAGAATAATGGGAATAGAATAGAATAGAATAGAATAGAATAGAATAGAATGGAATAGAATAGAATCTCCCGGCTAATAATAACAATCCTGCGCTATTATCACAACCTGGCATCATGACTTCATGGCCCTACTATGGTTAGGAGACTGCAAAACCTAACCTTGATTGGGTGGCCCACGATTCTGAGATGGCAATAAAAAATCTGAGACTTTCACAGTAAGAAAAGCTTGAAGGTACATGAAAATTTCCCTCGCCCTCCTTTATCCAAAGGGTGAAATAATATAATATAATAATAATAAAATTGGAAGGGACCTTGGAAGCCATCTAGTCCTGCTCAGGCAGGAAACCCTATACCATTCACAGCTTCTGGAGGCAGGTTGTTCCTCTGGTTAATTGTTCTCACTGTCAGGAAGTTTCTCCTTAGTTCCAGGTTGCTTCTCTCCTTGATTGGTTTCCATCCGTTGCTTCTTGTCCTGCCTTCAGGCACTTTGGAGAATAGCTTGACTCCCTCTTCTTTGGGGCAGGCCCTGAGATATTGGAACACTGTTAAATAAATTTGGGCTTTCTCCTTGTCAACCAAAAAACTCAGTCCCAGTTTATCCGACGGAGGCGACTGGAGCAAACCTAGCATAGGGGGGGGGGAAGCGTCATCTCTCGTAAGTAAAAGTCAAGTTGGTTGTGATTTCCAGTCGTGCTTCCCAAAATGAAACACGGCCCTTAAAATACGGCTTTTAGAGTACCTCATCTTTTTCTTTTCGGCACCCCAGAAAGACTTTTTAGATTGCTTTAACCCTGCTGCTGCGCCCTGCTGCTTTTATTCATTTTTCTGAGTTTTTAATTTGGGGAGGGGCGGCGTTCCTACCTTTGAGTGATTTCTTCTTGCAAATTGCCTGGGACGGGAAGCTGAAGGGGGGTAGAGGTTTTCCCAGTTTGAAATTGCCAAAGGCAGATAACATCACCCCCTTTCGCTTTAGCATATTAAATGCGTCTAGCTCCTAAC
>NW_015387190.1:538689-559561 GCF_001527695.2 Protobothrops mucrosquamatus | reverse complement strand
AAGAGGGTTGGTGCTTAGAGCTGTGCAAAAGCTCTTTAATTTCCCCCTGTGAAGCAAATTTGAGCACAATCTTTTTAGCAGCCTGTGTCTCAGACACTTCATTCAGAAACGGCCTCTGGTGGATGTAGGAACAGGGCAGCAACGTTGCTCCTTGTGTCAATGTCCAGCCTTTCAATATTTCATGTTTTGATATTCAGACATTTTTGGGGGGGTTATTATACAATAGCTACGAATCGTGGTGGAATCCACCATTATGGATTCAGGAGCCCCCTAGGAGAATACTTGAGTGTAAATACTTGTGAGGGATATACAGATAGTCCTTGAGCACCGTTGAGTCCAACATTGCTGTTCTTCAGTGAAATATTTGTTCAGCGGGTTTTACCCTATTTTACAACCTGCCTTGCTACAGCTGTTAAGTGAATCACTGCAGTTGACAAGTTAGTAACCCAGTTGTTAAGTGAATCTGGCTCCCCCCCCATTGACTTGGCTTGTCAGAAGGTCACACAAAGTGATCACGTGACCCCGGGACAAAGCAATGGTCATAAATACGAACCAACTGCCAAGCGTCTGAATTTGGGGATGCTGCAAAGCTCGTAACTGTGAACGACGGGCACAAGACACATTTTTCACTGCCATTGTAACTTTGAACGGTCACTAAATGAATTGCTGTAAGTCGAGGACTACCTGTAAATGAGATTCCCCATGGATTTCAGCAGCAGCAGCAGCAGCACAAAGGGTACAATCTGCTAAAATGAAGATGGTCGTTGCATAGTTGAAGATCAAGTAAACTGAACCTGGTTCATATTTGGTCATTCTGCGTTCAGAAACCCCCCCACAATGAAGGCCTTTGGGGAAAGGAGCCTGACCTCTCCCCCCCCAGCATTAAGAACAAAAAAAGGACAGCTCTAAAAAGTCCTACTTTAAGCCAAAGTGGTTGTGATTCTAGAAGTAATCAATTATATTATCCTATAAAGCTTCACGGCTCATGCCAATGGCTCAGAGAAACGGAGCCATTCCCAATGAGTGAGATTACATAAAATAAAAATATAGTGTTCTAGGAGGTGGGGGGGGGGGAAAGGGATGGGGAGAAAAGTTGCTTCAGCAACTGGGAGACCTAAACGCAGAATTGCTGAGATGGTGGCCATAAATAAAGCCGCAGCAGGTGTCCTTAAACCTGTGCAACGAAATCAGCAAAGAATTTTGTGGTCCTTCCGAGACTCCCTGCCTTCCTTTTTGCATAAGATTTATCATCTTGGAAAGAGTTATTTGCACGGCTATTTATACCTACCCTGGTTGTCATTTGTAGGCTAAGAAAATGGGGGAAAGAAAATGAAGGAGACATGGAATCAAAGGTTGCTTTGAACATTGCCAAATGCGAAACAGTTACACGGTTTGACGGGGATTGATTAGTGAAATATGTAATATCCTAAGAATAACAGAATAACAGAGTTGGACCCCTCAAATACTAGAACACTGCTATCATATCACCCCTATTCCTTCTTTTCAATAAACTAGACCTACCCAATTCCAGCAACCGTTCTTTATATGTTTTAGCCTCCAGTCCCCTCATCATCTTTGTTTATTATCATCTTCTCTGCAGCCTTAGTCTGTGTTTAATCCATGAGAAAACATCTGAATATTTTTGATAGTTGGCAGTTTAGTCTGCTATTCAGTCCAGTAGTGGGTTGTTGTTTTTTTTGGCTGTTCCTGACAGTTTAAAAATTATACATGAACAGAAACAGCCCACGAAAGACTTTATTTAAGGAAGCTTATGAACAATTAAAAAAATGGAATTTACTATTTTGCCTTTAGAATGATTCTGCTATTCTTACTATTAGGGAGGTGTGGCCACAATGAGGTAGGAAAAAAAATGGCATTTACTCAGAGTGGCTTGATCCAGAAGTTGATGCCTGCCCTAATTTGTGGGTATTTGCTTTAAGATGGTTCGTATTTTTAAACCACCCAATCTGTAGTTATGCTTCTCAAACTAGAATATGCAAAGTAGAATGCTGCTATCCTTGATTTTTGCATTCCTTGGGATTTTGCAGTAGAGGCCTGTGCTCAAAAGTCAATAATTGATTTGGAAGGGGTCAACTGAAATCCAAGAGTTCAAATCTCTGCTCCATGCAGGAATCCACCTATCCTGATAAATATCTCTCCATCTCCTGCTTGAATTTAATTGCCTTAATTTCGTTGTGAGATACACAATGACAATAAAGATATTCTATTCTATTCTGTTCTGTTCTACAAATCCTCTGGGCAACTGATTCCACTATTGGTATGTTTTCCCCAGCATTCCAAGATGCACCGTAAAATAATTAATTGTTCTCACTGTCAGGAAATTTCTCCTTAGTTCTAGGTTGCTTCTCTCCTTGATTCGTTTCCATCCATTGCTTCTTGTTCTGCCTTCAGGTGCTTTGGAGAATGGGTTGACTCCATGTTTCTTTGGGGCAGCCCCTCAAATATTGGAAGGCTGCTATTATGTCCCACCGGTCCTTCTTTTCATTCAACTAGACATACCCAATTCCAGCCACCCTTCTTTTTATTTGACATTATCTTCATATGTATTAAGCAGCCAACTATTGTAAGCTTGACCTAAATATAAGGTAGTTAGTTAAACCTCTACTTTTTGGGGGGGGTCTGAGCCTTGGCTCGCCCGCTTGAGACCTCGACTGAGATGCTGGTGGCATCTCAGCTTGCTGGTGAGGAGGGAAGCCGATCACCACCGTGCCAAGAACCGAAGGAGTGAAATTCTCGCCCAGCCTGCTTTGCGTCTGTCTTAGAGTTATCTCTCAAGTTGCAGACATTTCTGCTGGGGAGGCTGCAGGATTTGCTCATGCAACACAGCAAAATGCTGGTGCCAGAGAATCCCTCATCTGGAGAAGGAGAGACGCTATTACTGAGTTAATGGCCAGTATACACAGTTCCATCACCCTCACTTACCGATTCCCATTATCCACTTCACTCTGTAATGAGGATCTCGCTTTCCTCGCTCACATTCACGCAACGGCAGCATCAGCGCTCCGCTAATCTGGCTGCCCGCACAAACGTACAGGCAGATGGAACTGGCAACATTGAATATGTCCTTATCGCTTCGGTCCAGGAATATCAACGCCAACAAGGGTGGGGATTGATTTCCAATTAAAAAAAACCTATACAAAAAAACTACCTGGTTGCACCTTAACTAAATTTTGCACGTGTCCAAAGACCTATTTATTTATCCCTGTCATTAATACTAGGAGTGAAAAGAAGATCCAGCTACCTTTTTTTGTTTTGTTTTAGCAAGATCCAATATTATAAATTTTGAAACGTATGGCGAAAATGGTCGTAGTGAAGACATACGATCTCGCAAAGTTCCATCCCAGTGCCTTGTATTCAAGAATTCGCATTGTGGTGTTGCCCTTCTGAATAATACACACACACACACCCTTTATCCCCTGGGATGCAATTAAAAATGTGCAATGCGTTCCTATTATTTATCGATCATCATATATTTTTTTTTACAAAGAAGGAAGTTGGGCCCTGTTGAGGTCAAGCTTTCCCACAGGGGAGACAACAGAGGATGGGGAAGCAAGAGAAAAACAAGCATTGATTTCAGTTACCTGTTCTCAGGTGTTATTGAATGGACCGTGCAAAGTAAGAGTCTTTCTCCCTCTGTCACACGTAAAATCAGACAGCGAGAGGATCAAGAGGGGAAAAGGTTGATGGCAGAAAGGAGCAGAAAGCAAGGCTGTCTGGCAGCCAAAGCTGAAGCAACATTTGAAAAACCTCTCGGTCAACTTTGTCTCATGGGGGCTATTTGAAGATGCCCCCCCCTCCTAAAAGTTAGATGGTTTTGATAAGCTATCCCATGAAACAGATCAGGCACTTGGAATTCCGAGGACTCGGTGAAATCTCCCAACTTTTTTTTTTTGCACGTTATTTATTTATTTGTATCCTGCCTTCTGATATTTCTACCCATAACTCAAGGTGACAAACGTATCCAACGTACTTTCCTCCTCTTATTTTCCCCACAGCTACAACCTTGTGAGAGGGACTGGCCCAAAGTCACCCAGCTGGCTTTCATACCTAAGGCAGGACTAGAACTCTTTTGTCACCTGGTGACTGGCCCAAAGTCAACCTGCCAGCTTTCATGCCTAAGGCGGGACTAGAACTCACTGTCTCCTGGTGATTGGCCCAAAGTCAGCCAGTCAGTTTTCATGCCAAAGGCAGGACTAGAACTCACTGTCTCCTGGTGATTGGCCCAAAGTCAGCCAGTCAGCTTTCATGCCAAAGGCAGGGCTAGAACTCTTTGTCACCTGGTGATTGGCCCAAAGTCACCCAGTCAGTTTTCACGCCAAAGGCAGGACTAGAACTCTTTGTCACCTGGTGATTGTCCCAGAGTCACCCAGCTGGCTTTCATGCCTAAGGGCAGGACTAGAACTCACTATCTCCTAGTGACTGACTCAAAGATAACCAGCTGACTAAGGCAGGACTAGAACTCAGGGTCCCCTGCTTCCTAGCCTGGTGCCTTAACCACTTGACCAGCTGGCTGTTCTTCTCCTCCTTCCAGGAAGAGGAAGAACTATTATCTCTATCACTATAAGATTTGCACATGCACATGCTCTTTCTGGCTGATGATGTCAAGATAGCATAGCATGGCTCTGTGGGTGATGCTGCTTTTAGATTTTGAATAAAGGCAGCGTTTCAAAGACAACACATGCCATTTTTTCCAAATCACAGCCCTTTTTGCTGCTCAGGGGATGCTTTTCAAAAGGCGACATCTCCGGTTGTTTTCATGTTTGCACGGTGACCGCAAGGTTTTAAAATATACCTGAAGCAGAGTTTTCTTTCACTTGTGATCCTGCAAATACAGCCGAATTATCCTTCTCACCAGTTTGCCTATTAAAATCTTATTTAGCTGCAGTTTGTCTCAGGCCCTTCTTTGTTATAAGTGTCAGGGGCGCCACTGGGCTTCCATTAAGCATCAAAAGTGATGGACAAACTTGAAAAACATAGCAGAGAAAAATAGTGCTTCCAAGAGGATGTGACACCTGACAAAGAAAAGCACAGCCATTACAATATGCGTCTAAGGTTCATGGAAAATGCGCATATCCCGAACACATGGGATAGGTGATTTTTCAGTAGGTGTCAGCAGAAGGAATTGATAGAAAACCAGCAATTGAAGTAGAACTATTGTCCACTTATTGTATGTTGTTCAACTGCTATTAAAAGGATAGAAAAGAAACTGGGAAGAATCTTGCAAGAATCAGATTGTCTATTCCCCGCGGTCTTAACAGAATGTCTTCCAGGCATATCGAATTTTTTTTTTTGGCTGAAACACGGTCATGAAACTTAGGACCAGAGCAGCATTAATATTTAGAATGGAGCTATCTTCCTCTTCTCAGCTTTCTAACACGAAGTTAACTGCTTTATCACCTAGACTAACTCCTAGATTAATGTATCCTATTCAGTAGGCTAAATTGAACTATGTTCTAGAAAAACCCTGCTAAGAATCTAGTTGTTTAAAAACGTAGCGCCCTTGTGTCCCCAAAGGGGCACTTTTGTGAGAGTTTGCACAATCCTGTCCTGTGGCAAGGAGAGGATCCAGATGAAAATACATGATCTCAAGAAACCCTAGTTAGGCCACACCTGGAATACTGCAGCCAGTTTTGGTCACCTTATCACAAAAAAAATGTTGAGAGTTTAGAAAAAAATCAGAGAAGAGCAACAAAGATGATCAAAGGCCTGGAGACTAAAACATACAAAGAACGGCTGCGGGACTTGGATTTGGCTAGTCTAAAGAAAAGAAGAAATAGGGGAGACATGATAGCAGGGTTCCAGTATCTGAGGGGCTGCCACAAGGCAGAGGGGGTCAGGTTGTTCTGAAATGAAATAGGTTCTCCTGCTTGAGCAGGGGGCTGGACTAGAAGACCCCCAAGGTCTCTTCCAGCTCTATTCTACTCTAATATTCTATTCTTATTCTAAGATAACCACAGCAACCAGTTCTAGAAGTTGTGTGCATGGGCAGGATGGAGGGAAACCACCACAATAATGCAAAATAAATTCTAATTCCAGTGTTGGTATGAATCAGAGAGGCTAATAGAATTCATATTTCCGCGTTAATGAGCACGATACATAATTGCCTCGTCTTTTTATCTGGTTCTAACTACACACGCACACACACACACACACACATACGCAAATGTGGAAATGTAAGGAGGTTAAGCAAAGAAAAATCAAACAAACAAAAAGCTGGCAATCAGTTGCTCCATTTTCCAAACCAGACTAGCACAAAACCCATTAGGGAAGTACATGAATAAAAACAGTCTTTATAGAGATGGGGGAGAAAAAAAAACCCTCCTCAAACTACAGTCGCTTGTGTTTTATGATCATGGATGACAAAGAAAGAAAAGCAGTTTGATGGATCATGTGACTCAAGAATAATGCTTTCAGTTGTTGCTAAAATTCATGGTAATGATCAGAAAAGCACAGCTTCCATTTATGAAATGCACATGGCTGTTTTGATGTGCCAGATTAATAAAACGTCAAAGCACCAACAGGGTGCATTTTATTTTACTTTATTTTATTAAGCTCAACCAAGAAGCTGTAGCATAGTGAAAAATGTTAGTAGATGGGATGTTAAACTCATCCGATGAGGAGGCAGGGTAGAAATGAAAGAAATGTGATGTCTGAAATTAATGAAATGCAATCGTCAGAAATGCAATGTCAGTGCGATGTCAGAAATTAAAGAAATGCAATTAGGATTATTTTAATTTCAATTTAATCAGTCTTAGGTGCCCTTCAACACTGCAGTCTTCTCACGCCGGTTGAAAAACGGTTAAAATTAAATTGCATTTATTATAGTCGCCCGCGTCAACAGCCTCTGGGTCTAGGAAGTCTAAAACAGGATAAAAGCATTCAAAATATTTACCCAAGGACCAAATGCCATTTTAATGAAAATAACGCATGTTGTGTGATGACTTAAGAAATTCAGTGCATGAGGTCGGATTATGGTATGTATGCAGAAGGGATCGATGCTACGCTTGGCTTTTGCAATAGCTGGATGGGACTTCTGCAGTCCTGGAGTGTCTGGTGAGATGAATGTATGATCAACTAACAAATGAGGTGGTCCTTGGTGGTCTCTGAGCTTGGTTGTTTTCTTGCAGACATTTCATTACCCAACTAGGGAATTTCATCAGTGCTACAAAAGAGTGGGGATTGCAGAGAGGAGGAGGAGGAGGAGGAGGAGGAGGTGGAGGAGGAGAACAACCAAGGGGCGCTTGGTGGTCTCTGAGCTTGGTTGTTTTCTTGCAGACATTTCATTACCCAAGTGCGATACATCATCAATGTTACCTGATGATCATATGTCTGGTAGTACTGATGATGCTAGTTTGGTAATGAAATCTCTACAAGAAAATAACCAAGTGTGGAGCCCACCAAAGACACCCCTCCAGTTCTCCTTCTCTTCCTCCTCTTCCTCCTCTTCCTCCCCCTCCTCCCACAAACCCCAGTCCCTTCTAGCACTGATGATGTTACCCAGTTGGGGAGTGAAACGTCTGCAAGAAAACAGCCAAGCTCAGAGAGCACCAAGGACACGTCAACCCTGCGCTACACATATTGTCTTCTATTGAAACTCATAAGCAATAGCTCTTTTAATGCGACTTTGGCCTGGGGAATGTGACTTTTGCTCCCTAAGCAGAAAGTACTTTTTAAGTTTGGGTGTGTGTGTGTGTTTCCATGTGCACCTGTGTGTTTGTGTGTTCGCATTAGCATTCCAATTGTTGGCTGTGTTTTGTAGTTTGCATGACAAAGGTTATATCTGGAGTTGCCATGGTTCTGAGAGAATCACAGAATGCGGTAAAGATACACTTGAGAGCTTGCGTTCAGTCAGGCCCATTATGAGCGTTTGTGTCCTATAGTTGTCGCCTGTTTTTCTTGGGAGATTAAAATAAAACCAGCACAAAGAGTTGACTCAGGGCGATAATGATGCCTCTTCAGATTTGAGGCAAACTTGCAGCTTAAGAAAAATCCAGCCATGTTGATATCTTGTTTTGGATCTGCCTGGCAGATGATGCTTCCAAATAGCCCTGCATCCTGCCCCCCCCCTGTTGCTATACTGTAATTCTTGTTGTTTAATAGAAGCATATTTTCTTTTGTTCAGCCCCAGAAGCTGGTCTTTGTCTTGGATCAAAAGAATTTCTGGAGATTGAGATCGGATTTGAAAGTCTCTCTGCCCCATTTCCTTCTGCAAACTGAGAAAGATCTGGTCCAGAATAGAAAAGATACATCACAATTCCTATTCAGTTCCAGTTTGAAGAACGCTTAAATTCCTAATCAAGAATGCTTTTAGCTGCCACCTTCTTCTAGGAAACCAATAACCATCTCTGGCTCTTCTCATCTTGGAGAGTCTCAACAGTGGCCTTCTGAACAGCGGCTTTAAGGTCTCTGTGTGGTGTAAAAACCGAAATATCGTTCAGAAATCTGTGTGCATCTGGGGGATTTCTTTTTCTGCCATCAGAACAGACTTTGCTCAAGTACAGAGTGCAGAACAAATTGAAACTCGTTTTGTTTCTGTTAGCTTTGGATTCAATATGTTACTAAAAATTATTGTTTTATTGTTTTATATGGCTTGGGGAAATAAATTACCGTAGCTTGGTTCATGTGTAAACCTTAGAGTTTACCAATCATCGTGAGCAGGATCACAAATTGGCAAGGCAAAGCAAACTCGTCCTCATTGTGACTTTCTACACTGTTGTGAACTTGGCCCCTGACAGTCAAAGGCTGTGTGTTCTAAACCAGAGGCCCCTAACCTTTGGGGCACCAGGGACTGGTTCCGTGGAGAGAGGTTTTTCCATGGACTGAAGGGTGCATGGTTTTGTGTGCTGCCTGCATCCCGCAGATGGGACTTTGCTTGTTTGTGCAGACTGGTTGCTGGCATGCCACAGCCCAGTGTTGGTCCACGGAGCAGGGGTTGGGGACCCCTGTTTTAAACCACATAAAGGATGAGATCACAACCCCCCATCACTCCATCAAGCAACACATAATGTCCCGTGTGCAGGTAGTCCCCGACATAACGACATAATGATCCTGGGGATGCTGCAACCGTTGCTAAGTGTGAAAAACACTTTTTTCAGTGCTGTTGTGTAATTTGGAATGGTCACTAAATGAACTGTTGTAAGTGGAGGACGTTGCAATCCGACTTTTCTGGAGGCCACCAGATTAAACATTCACAGAAGTGAAAAGATTTGCCCAGAATTGCAGTAAATACTCATGAAAGAGTTAACCAGTCTTATTTTTCCCCCAAAAAAAGTTTACATTTGTCATGTTTTGCCAATTGATGACATTCCTGGGGGGGCATTTCCGAGTAATTATATTGTGGTTGTCCCAAAATCTTTTTTCTTAATGAAATCAGTCTTGCTGGATTACCTAAATCCTCCAGCAGAAGGTTCATCTCCTGTGATGTGATACAAAGTGAAGTTTTGTTTAGTATCGGGACTCCTTCCCCCCCCCCCCCCCTGGTGTTTGCCATCACTTGACAAACAGCTACACTTTGGCGTGAGCTGTGCGGCAGCCCTAGAAAAGAAACTTCATTTAGAACTTTGGAATAAATAAAATGATAAATAAATTGCATGGGATCCTGAACAGATGGCTATGTTATAAGCAGAGACTAAATGAGATTCTGTTATGGTTTGGATTTTATTCTGTTATGATTCAACAACTTGGCATGATCTGATTTATCAGGCAGTGTAGCTACTAGAAGTAGCAAACATCTAATTCTCTCTTCTATTAGGAAAGAAAAAAAAATATTAGCAAATCAGAATGCTTGTCTTCCCCTAGGACTGGGGGGGGGGGGAGTAAGAGTTAGAAACTTTTTTCAACTCTTAATCCCTCCTATAAAAACTCTAAATCTCAGCAGAAAGTGAGCAAGCCAGTCTTTTAAGCATGCCTCATTTGATGCGTCTTGTAAAAAAGCCAATCACAAACAAATACTTAGGATTATTTCCTGAGATTTTTCCTCTCTAAATTGGCATCTGGTCTGGGGGGATTTCGGAGAGTTTCAGGGTTATATGTAAGTGAAAGCTACAATTACCCTACCGGTGACAGAATTCTGGTTCCATCAGAATATCTTGAATACAGAAACACTAATAAGCCAATCATTAATCTGAATGTTGATTTTGTTCCCCAGGTTGATATGCCCTGCAGAGTTTAGGAAAAAATAGGCAGGAGACCTTCATTATCTCTAGAGTCTTTGCAATTTCCAAGGTTCCTAAACAGAGCCTGGACCTTGGTTATCTCACCTGTCTGTGGTTTTAGCCCTGGGGGAGGAGAGTATGACTTTATGGACATACAAAAAAAGTGCATTTTTCTTTATGCCCTTGGTTATGCTCTCATGAGTCAAGAATCAAGCCTCTGTGGCTATTTGGAGGGCCACTTGTCATTTTAAATAGCTCCATTTGCAGATGCCATTTATTTATTTATTGATCACATTTATATCTCCTCCCTCCATTTCTCAAAACGTAACGCTGAGTGATGTGCCATAAAAAAGTATAATTACACAAAAACCTCTACAGTTAAAACATTCATATTATTATTATAAAAGTTGAAGGACTAAGGCAAGCTCAGGCTCAGGAATTCTGGGAGTTGAAGTCCACGAGTCATAAAAGAGCCAAGGTTGCCTACCCTTGGACTAAGGGAATGTATATAAGATGTGGCACAGAATAATATAGCCAGCACATTAAATCCCCATTTCCATGAGGACTCTCTCCCTCCCCATCCCCTCCGCAGGCTGGTTGACCTAACCAATTTTTGAAAGACTTCCAGAAGGACCTCAAGGATGGGACCAGTCTTACTTGGCGTGGTGATGGAGGGGATGATATTCTACATGGAGGGCGCCACAACAGAAAAGACCCATCTCTGGGACTCACTTAGATATAGTTCCTTAGCGGGCAGGGCCCAGAACAGAAAAGATGGGCAGAGGTAATCAGAAAGAGGTGGTTCCTCAAATATTCTGACCCATGCTATTTCTTCCTGAATTTTAGAACATAGAATAATGTGGTTGGAAGGAACCGTGGAGGTCTTCTACTCCAAGCAGTAGACCCTATACCAGGGGTCCTCAACCTTGTCAACTCTAAGACTTGTGGACTTCAACTCCCAGAATTCCTCAGCCAATTCTGGGAGTTGAAGTCCACAAGTCTTAAAGTTGACAAGGTTGAGGACCTCTGCCCTATACCATTCAGGACAAATGATTGTCCAGTTCTCTTCTTGAAACCCACCAGTGATGGAGCACCCACAACTTCCAAAGGCAAGCCATTCCACGGATGAATTGCTCTCGCTGTCAGGAAAGTTGTTCTTAGTTCTAGGTTGGATGTGGTCCTTGATCCGTTACTCCTTGTGCTGCCCTCCGGTGGATTGGAGAACAGGTCACCATGAGGGATATGAGGGAACTGCTTGAGAGAGCAAGTTGATATTCCAAATAGACAATCCTGAAAAAAATCAGCGGTTTGGCACTTTCACAAATATCATACGCTGCAGAATAAACTCTTGAAAACACTGCTAAAAAGGGAATGCGCACCAGGGTCTGTAGTACGTCTGACCCAGCATCCTTGGATGCAAGCCATGAATATTTTGCCTTGTGTTTTTCACTCTCCTTGCTAGACTGAATTGCTTGTTTTAGGAGGACAGGTGTGCCCTTTGCCTTCGGTTTTCCTGCTGTGTTTAATCACAGTTCTAATGTTAAAGAGGATGCAAAAGACATTATTATCTCGGACCGAGTTTCTGACACTATTTTAATCGTGTATGTGAGACTAAGGGTACCATCTGGCAGGAAGCAAACACAATGCGGTGACTGGTGGCAATAAAGTAGTTTTTCCTTTCCCTCTTAGCTTCATTCCAGGGGTCATTTCCAATAATTCACAGAGGCTGACGTTGCCTTCCACTTGTTTTCCTCAAGAGTCAAGTCAGGGGCACGCTTGTGCATGGTCTTATTTTTTTTCATATTTTCGTTTCTAAATACATTCATTTACTGCAAAACTCTTAATCCTAACCTGTTAAAGACCGGCCTTGATCCCTTTGGGTGGAAAACACAGGTTCCACCAGAAATTATTTGAATGTTATGGCATTTCCCAACAAAATAATAATGTTGCCCTTGGTGAAAGGCAGCTTGTATTTCCAAGGAAATCTCGTTGTAACGCAACAAATGCAATCTATTCTGGGTACACCTTTGGGAAGTACTTCTGATTTTTCATCCTTGACATCATTCCCCAGCCACATAAGTTTACACAAATTATTTATGGGAAAAAACCCCAGTAATAACCTAGTACTCTTTGGAGAAAAGAATGCATCTCCTATGCAGATTAACGAAGCTATTGAAGTCTAAGAAGGACATTATTTTAAGATTCCTCTTTAGTAATCCTTAAATATAGGCACACAAGTACCTATTTTTAAACATGTTCTGTCTCAGTGAGTGGCTTTTTAATTTGCAGTTTCACGTCTTAGTTTCTGTACCAAACAACTTTAAAAAGGGGTTCACAAGTTGTCATTCAATGTTCCTTTTATTTACCTTTTGTCTTAGTTTAATCAACAAACTGGGCCTGCGCTTTGTGGCCCAAAGTCCTGTCTGCCTTCTGCTTTGTCCTTTAGTTGTGACTGATGGTCAGTTTGCATCCTGGTTGTGGCTTGGCTCAAGAACATTGCCCTCTTTCCAACCTTCACCCAAATCTAAGAAGACAGTCTTTTCCAAGGCTTTGCCCTCTTTCAGATGGCCGTATCATAAAAGCATGAAGCAATTAGCTTCTTGCTCCAGAGTGATGGATCTGTTTACGATAGCATGTGACAGTTACAAAACAATGAGATCAGAACTGCACCATAAACTCATATCATCTACTAGGATAAATGGAAGTCTTCAACTAAACAGAAATCCTTCTTACTGATTTATCCGTATACCACTTTAATGACTCGATCAATTAGCTGATGGACTACAAGTAATGGGATTAATTGATTCAAATCGGGTTGGCCGTCCCGGTAAATGCAATGGCTTGACTCTCTTTGAAAACTCACTCTCTCACACTCCTCTCTGCAAGTAGAACATTGAACATAGAATAATAGAGTTGGAAGGAACCTTGGAGGTCTTCTAATCCAACCCCCTGCTTGAACAGGAGACCCTATACCATTTCAGACAAGTGATTGTCCAGGTTTTTTTTTTTTTGAAAGCCTCCAGTGATGGAGCACCCACAACTTCTGGAGGCAAGCTGTTCCATTGGTTGTTCACTCTCCTTGTTGCAGTAGTGTTGCTTAGTGTGCCATTAGTGGATTCATCTCCTGCTGTCATTTCTTATTTAGTATTTTCACATCAATTCTTGACCTTACATCTCATACTCAGTTTCTGTATCTCCACATATTGAGTCTTGGGTTAGGACTGCTGGAACTTGCTCAGACTTCAAAGACCCATGTAGAATTCTGAGCCATTTTGTCCTTTTTGCTTTAAAATATGAAATGGGCATCACCCAAGGATTGGTTTTGTGGGGTCCTTGGTGCTCTCTGAGATTGGTAGTTTTCTTGCAGATGTTTCATGACCCAACTTGGTAGCATCATCAATGGTAGAAGGGAATGGGATTTGTGGAGTGGTGGGGGGCTGCGGGGTCCTTGGTGCTGTCTGAGCTCTTGTTTGCTTGCAGACATTTCATTACCCGAATGGGTAACATAATCAGTGCTAGACGTTTGCTCACAGGCCAAGCCCCCCTCCCTCCTAGCACTGATGATGTTCCCTAGTTGGGTCATGAAACATCTGCAAGAAAACAGCCAAGCTCAGAGAGCACCAAGGACCCCACAGTTCAAAGCTTCCATAAGTTTGTTTTTCTTCATTGATGGGTTTCATGTTCAATTTAAAAATGGATTGGGTAAGAAATGAGAGTGGTATCTAGAACAGAAATAGTTGGAGACGTTTTACAAGGAAAATACCCATAGCCTTTTGTTACAAAAAGAGAAAATTGTGCATTTGACTCTGATATTTCATCACTCTTTGAGAAGCTACGAACCCCAATGACTATAGCTACAATTATAGCTGTCACTTGTAAACATCTTTACTTTTTATTCCCTCCATGTCTTCCCAGCTGAGCATGTTAATTAACAACTTGCATCACCTCTTGGTATCTGAAACCAAGAGAGCTAAACACATCCTAAAAACAGAAGGGAAGCATCTTGAGAGTCTCTTGCCTTTGATTTTTTTCCCCCTGGCATTATTTTCCCCACCCCCAAAGAGTTCTTTCTTTTAGCCCAGAGATTTGGAAAGCTTTGTTTTAAAAAAAACAAGCACCCTTTTGTAGTAGTTTTTCATATCAATATTTGTGAATGACTAATTGGTGTGAACCTTTATGCCTGGCTGTCATCCCTGTAAGCGAAATGATACTGCTGCCATCCCTGGAAACCAGGCTTCCAGGATCCCAGATTTCCTGTCACCGAGAACTTACATTCTGATTTTCACCCATGGATATACCATCATTCTTTAAAAGTTTTCTTCTGAGTGCCATATAAACATCTTCCCGTTGAGATGCACTACTCCCGTTTTGCAGCATACCCAGCCCGAATGTTGCCTTGTCCTAAGTGAGTAACAGGCTCTTATTTTTCCCCCTCGATGCAGAACCATCACCCTAGAGAACCAGTTGGTCATTCTCGCAACGTTGCCAACTGATGCTGGGAACTACTACGTCCAGGCGGTCAATGAGAAGAATGGCGAGAACAAGACGAGTCCGTTGATTTGCCTGAACGTGACAAGTGAGTACCGTCATTTTGACAAACAGAGCACAAAAAGAGAAGCTGTTTATTCATTTATTTAGTCCACAAGTGTAAGAGCTGCCAGGGTTAGACAGCCCTGCTTTGGAGGCTCATTCCAATATAAGGAGAAAGGAAGAAATATTTTCTGTCCGGAAGGCATGGTTTCTACTGTATAATTGGACTGCTTGGCAAGAGGCACTAATATTTCGTGGCCTGAAATGATTGTTTTGCTCCAGTGATTGCAAGTAGATATATATATATATATATATATATATAAATCCCAACCCTGATAATGGTGTCATATAAGAACCCATCTCATAAAACAATAGAAAGAGCTTGGAGGGGAGAATTTGTACAAAATTTTTTCTATCTCCTCTGCTTGTGTTATCTCACCAGAAGTCACAGGCTAAGAGGCCAGATCTGGAAATCTATTACTGTAAAGCTTTTTGCTCCAGCTTGCTTGCTACACCTGGTAAAATAGCCTTGGTAATTGCTTTACCCCGCGCCTTGCTAAGTTGTTTTAAAATTTTTGCATAAATTCTGACGTGTAACCTCTCAACTTTCTTTCTTTTTTCTTTTTTTCCTGGCTACCCAAGAAAAGCCGCTATACTTAGAATTTAATGACACTCATTTATAAAGCAGGCTTTAATGGTCTGTATTACATAACCACTAAGGCACTCTGCAGCTCATTTTCTGATCTTAATTAACATTGGAGAACAGCCGGCTTATGGCCATAGGAATAAAGCATTTACAGTACTCCATAGGGGGCAATGCATGCTGTGGGGCCTTAGTAAAGGAAGTTTCCTAAGAGTTGCAGAATTCACAAAGGTGGCTGAAAAGTTAATGACTAAAAGAAGAACAGGAAATCTAGCATTCTCTCTCTCTCTCTCTCTCTCTCTCTCTCTCTCTCTCTCTCTCTCTCTCTCTCTCTCTCTCTCTCTCTCTCTGTGTGTGTGTGTGTGTGTGTATTTGTGTGAGGTATGAAACATCAAGTCCACACCACACACAGGGATCTTCTCAACTGAGGGTCAGCATCTGCTAGCAGTTAAGATAAGGGCGCACAGAATTCAAGGAAGGTTGCTTGTGGCTACCTAGCGATTCTAGGCTGATTCCTCTTTTCATTCTACCCTCGGTTTCTCCCACTTCTTCTGCTACACTGTGTTAGGGTCCCTAAAGAGGTTAGAATCTTGATTCCAACAGTTTTGATGATGCTTTAATGTCAGAAATGCCGGTATTCAGAGAAGTCGGAGAGGCCAAGGGCCTGAATTAAATGTTGTTCCAGGACTATTCTCCATCCAAGGTAGAGAGCCAGGTTTTATTTATTTTTATTTATTATGAAACTGATATGCTGTCCATCTCACCTAGAGGTGATTCTGGGCAGCTTGCAGCAAAGCGAAAACAACAAGAATATTGAAGTTAACATTTAAAGTAGCAAAGATGGCCAAGGAAGGGAGCAAGATGCCCGTGGGTGGAGGTGGAGTCTTCTCTCAATGCATTAACCACTTCCAGTGTGACATGCCCACATTGGGGAGCCAGGCTGAGCCAGGTTTTAAGGGCACTACAGAACGCCAGATCTCACCCCAAGGGGCATCTTACCTGATTCAACCCCTTTTTCAAGCCATACCAAATTGCTAACTGTGACTGCCTTTGGAGGACCGTCGTTCCCATCCTTGAATTATGTGCTGGGCAAAGAAATAATTCCTTCCACCTGGCCCCAATCTGACCCCACTCACCACCCTCACCCCCATTTAATTTCAGGGATGGCCCTATTATACTGACCATACTAGGTCTCAACGTTTTGCTTATTAATGTCCTCAATTTAATTGATTTACGAAACAAGCTTTTGGCACGCCAGATGCTGGGGCTGATCCGCAATAAACGCTGTAATTTAAAGTAAGTTAAATTTCTCCACCATGAAAAATGGCAGCAGGAAGAATGTTTAAATATCAAGATCATAAAAGTAACAAATGACAGTCAAGAGAGACATACGGTATTTTACTGCTTTGGAAGTCTTTTTTTCTCCCAAAGCCAACTGAAGCTCATTAGAAAGAAGGGAGGGGGCAACTGTCCCACCTGGGATGATAACTCAAGCCTAGATTCATGTAAACACAGGAGGAAAAGATTTGACACCCTCTTCCCCCAAAAGGCTTTGAACTTTATCTGGTCTTTCTCAGGTGAAGTCTGGAGAGATTCCTGTATTATAGGCAGAGATCAATGAAGTAGTTAGACGAAACTTTACATGTGTGGGTCTGGCCGCTTGTGCCTGACAAGGATGCCAAAATCATCCAAGTGAATCGATGACTCACTACTACAACTGGAGTACTCTCTCCCCCACATTCTCAAGATCTTAAAACCGAGCATCTTCAAGTTTCTTTCGCTTTCTTTTTTGTTAATTGAGAATCAAAGGATAGAAAATCAAGAACCATTACTAAACCATTTTGAATTGGATCGACAATGACCTGAAGATCAGTGGTCGTTTTGATCTCTTTTATAAGCAAAGTGAATTACTTTTCAAGCTGTTAGCCATACAAGAGTTTAATGAACTCTTCAAAAAGTTTATTAAAAAAACACCAAGAGTCTAACTTGAGCAAATGACTAAGAGGCAAGTTTGAAAATGATACTCATCAATAATCTTTTTTGGCACCAGGTTGGGTTTTGCTACTCTGCTAATTGGTGGTGCCATTTCAGGCTTTGCTGTAAGGAAAGAGTGACATCTGGCAGATTATTAATAAAGTAAATATTCTCTGCCACAATTCACAATGTTAGGAGACGCATGCTTTTTTTTCTCATTTAGATGTCTTGTTTTTTTTCCTCCCCTTCTGGTGCAGGCTTTTGAAAAAATGCAAAACATGATGGAGGAAAGTTTTAAAAGTCTGTCCAGCCACTGGTTCTGAGAAATCCATAGATGATATAGCCCATTATTTAATGGAGATAAATAATCTCCCAAGCATTGCAAAAAAAAAGAATCTATTGTCTTGCTGATGATATGAAAGGAATAAAATTACACCCTTGGTTTGGTCGTATGGTAATTAATTTTTAATATAAGGGTATCACTTTGCCCTGGGTCTTCATTTCAGGGCGTGAAGAGGCCTGGCATCTATAATAAACAGTTCTTTCATCAAATGTCTTTAGCGATTAATTTATTCCTTAATCCTCATGCAAGCTTTCTAACAATAGGGCATTGTCCATGTTGACTGCTCTACCAGTTCATGAGATTCACCCCTGGGCTAACAATTTTCTCATTGTGCTGCACTTCTACATATGGATTATGCCTCTGTGGATTTAATTATACTAAATAAATATGTAGGTATGATAAATATATGCAGAAAAAATGTTGTAAAAAAATCACATGTTTCTCATTGAGCACATCTCTGGTTGACAGGATTAAAAATGGATTGAGGCCTCCTACTTATAGAGCTGTGATTTGAACTTGATAGGCTGATATATATATATATGTATTTTCTCCTGATGTCTAGATGTCACAGATTTCATTTTTGGTGAGCCAGGCAACAAGATGGCCTGTTAAAAATAGGTGATTGGCCCTGAAAATAATCGAGTTATATTGTGGTTCATCAACATGCACAAACTCGCTTGGGAAAAAAAAACATTCTAAATGTTAATTAACAAAAAAAGAAGCACCAGGACCCATTTCTATCCATGGGATGGCAGCCAATAAAGGCTCTGAGTTAAATCATAGCCTGAATTTTAAAAGTGGGAAATATTAAAGCAGTATATTCAATGGAATTGCCTGGATGTTACGTGGATGTGCTATTTGGGATGCAGAGTATGGATAAAAGTTGCATAAAATTGGGGAAGGCATATGAAAGATTTGGGGCACTGTAGCCCTGACCTTAACCCTACCATAAGAAGCTGGAAAAACTCTTCAAAAATTGAGTCTGGGTCTGAATAATAGTCAACAAAGAAGAGAGTCTGCTGGATATTGTGTTTCTTCCCGATGCGTGTGGATTTCTCACGGTATCTGATTGTGTCAGGCGTGAAGAATCAGGACCACATGTTAAGCCCCACTTAAACTGGTATATTGCTCATGTCTACACATAAGAATCCAGTCAACTAACGTTCAGCACTAAACTGGCGCTAGATAAGAGTTTACAGAATTCAAGAGGGATTGGACTGCTTGTGGCAATGTAGTGATTCTCGGCTGATTCCTCTCTTGACTCCACCCCCCAGGCTCTGCCTGCTCTTCTCTTACAGACTGGCCATTGTGGAAACAGACCCCGAAGTATTTTACCAATTCCCAGCAACCTCAACCAGCATGAACAATGGCAAAGAATTGTGGGAAATTGCATAAACTCTTCTTTTGGTCTGACCCAGTAGGCCTCTTGCTGTGTTTCTTAAACCATCCAGACAAAAGGATTCCTGCCCCATTCCTTCGAAAATTTAGTCCCAAAGCCCTGTTTTATTATATAAATCTTATCATTCTCAATAATATTTGCCTCTCCCTCAGCAATGTTTTTCCCCACAGCCCTTGTTCTGCAGATCAAAAATAACTCCTGCACCAGAGGTATCATTTGCTAAATCTTGCTAAACCGCCAGATTTCACTCTTGAGATTTTTAACAATGGAGCAGACTCAAATGTGTTGAAGATGACTGGGGTTTCCTGAAGCTATTATGGGGAGTCCTCGTTCAGTGGTGTTTTGCAGTCACAACAATGATGGAAGCATCACCCTTGCAGGTCTGTAAAGTGGAGGAAAGCCAAAAACAGATGACGAACACAGTTATGGTTTCACAAAGCAATCACATCGCTTAATGGCCGAGTTGCCAGTCCCGACTGCAGTTGCTAAATCAGGACTACCTCTATTGTATGATTTTTCGACACAGAATTCCAGGTGACTCAGTGGCAGATAGAGAAAAAGAACAGAAGCCCCCTGATTCATTGCATCAAATAGCTCCAACTCCTTGCTGCTTCACTTTCATAGATTACTTTGGCTAAAATGAAATTAATCCTCAAGCTTAATTTTTTTTCTCATCGAAGAAGAAACTACGGCAAAGAGAAGTTGTGAGAGGACTGGATGCTTCTGCAATGTCGCACAGCTCTGATTCCCACACCAAATATAATATGTAGAGCAAAATCAGTCTTATGAGTTATGCCATGTTTAAATCCATCTGTGGAATAATAACATTTCATTCCCCCACCGCCACTCACACTTTCTTGATAACCTTTAAGGTTTCTTCCTGTCAAACAAAATTCTGGAGGAGAAAAAAAAAATCTGCAGCAATTTGTTCTTTCTGTAGCTCGCGAATATCGGTTTTGTGCTTGAGCAATCCTTCAATATTCCTTTGTCATCCAGAAAGCTAATTTCAAGTAGCTGTACAAGTGTTTTGGAGCTAAGTTAGATCTATATGTATAATATCTGGTAAAAAGCAATTCACAACGTACCGCTGTTCTCTTGACAAAGGAATACTTCATGCTGCCTCTGAACTTCAAAGGAGGCTAATATACATACACCTGAAGAAAAGAGAGCGGAAGGGGGGGTGGAAGAGTTCCTTGTTTAATTAATTCTCAATCTGGAAAATAAAAAGATGAATACAGCTAGGCCAACTCAGTGTGTGACTTGTTTTCCATCTGGCCTTGCTTTGATATGTGGTGATGTTCTCTTTGAGGAGTACCCCATACAATCGATCACAGATCATGTTTTCAAGTGTTGAACAAGAAAAGGAAGCCATTGTTCTTTATGTTGTGGAAAAAGGCAAAGTAGCTCTTGTACACCCTTCAGATCAAGATGTTTGCATCGTTTCTGAATGATAATGGCACTGTTCCCAAAAGAAGCCAATAGAAGAGACTGTTTGTAGCTCAGGAGGAGGAGGAGGATTGTGAGGTCCTTGGTGCTCTCTGAGCTTGGTGGTTGTCTTGCAGGCGTTTCATGACCCAACCAGGGAACATTATCAGTATTAAGAAATGGGAGGTTGCAGGGAGGAGGAGGAGGAAGAGAAAGAGGAGGAAGAGGAGGAGGAGGACTGTGGGGTCCTTGGTGCTCTCTGAGCTTGGTGGTTTTCTTGCAGACGTTTCATGGCCCAACCAGGGAACATCATCAGTATTAGAAGAAATGGGAGGTTGTAGGGAGGAGGAGGAGGAGGAGGAGGAGGAGGAGGAGGAGGAGGA
>NW_015387190.1:460365-538428 GCF_001527695.2 Protobothrops mucrosquamatus | reverse complement strand
GACGAAACCTCTGTTATTTATTAACAGATACTACAAATTCTTTTGCAAGGAACATTAATAGCTGTTTTTTCCCCTCCTAATTGTTTGCATGCAAACCATTATTATGTCATATTGCTAAACAAAAAAAAATGCTTTGAGGATGCTTTGTAAAGTTGACTTCAAGAAATTAGCATTTAAAAGTATGATTTGTAAATACCACGTACAGCATTTATATTGAATCTGGACATATTGCTTTTTCCTGCACTGTAGAAGCCAGTTGGGACTTCTTTCTAAGCCCTTTATTTATATCTGGCGCATGGAATTAGTCTTTCTCAATCTCTAATCGCTTTTGTTATCGCATTCATTGAAAAGATTGGTTTCTGCTGTCTTGTGGCTGTGCTGGAATTGAAACGTTGTGGTAAGAGCTTCTTGGAAGCCAAAGAAGGAAAATGCAAAACTGAATTTACCCAGAAATTATTAATTATTTTATAAAACACGACACACATCAATTAGACAGGCCATCTGTGGAATTCCGTTCTGAATTAAAAAAACCATAATTGCTATATATGCGTGGGGATGTATATATATATGTGTGTGTGTGTTTGTGCATGTGTGTGTGCATGCGTGTGCTTGCTGTTGCCGGATCTTTTTAACGTACTGAAAGAAAAAAAATAAAATAAAAATGATTTACTAATGATAGTAGAATATTCACTGACGGTAAACAAACACAGATTTGGAAGGCTGACTTAGATTAACGTATTTTCAGTGTGAAAAATAAATATTTTGTTGAATTCCAAAATGCAGATTACCTTTCCCCTATCTGATAATGCCCTGTTCGTATTACAGGGCCATAGTTTCCTGATTGTTTTTCAACCTTATGGAGAATACAGTTATCGCTCATTTTGTCTCCATAACTCTGGAAGTAGCTTATATGCTGCCTGAGAGTGGATGGCCCAACATTATCGTGGATGGAAAGAAGCAGCGCGCTGTAGCATCCAGGCCAAGAGTACAGCGGCCGTAATAATAGATTTGCCTGGGCTATGGAAAGCTGGCTGTCTTAGGCAGAAGAGAGGCATAATTTCATATTTTGGCTATCCAAGAGGCCCATCTTCTTTCTGCTGTCATAAAACCCAGATTTTAATGAAAACTGACATTTAGGGATGCAGACAGCTGGATTATAAAAATAACGTTGGCTATTGTCAGGCTCTCAATAAAATTACTGCAGTTGCTAGACTAGCTACAAGGCCATAGTTAAAGGTTAAAAATCCCAAGTAATAGATGGCATTTATTCTATTATCAAGCCAGAAATTTCATTAAAACTGAACTGTAATGTCCCACCGAGACTATTTTCTTAGGCTGTTAGATGACTAACCACAAATAACCCATAATCAAAAAGCTGTCAGTTTCTCCAAATGCTAGCCCGCCCTAGCATAAATAAACTAGAATTATTTGAAGGGCTCCTTGTGAGTTAGCCTTTCCTTTTCATCAAAATGCATCTCAACTGGGGTTTTCTCAAAACAGGTTTAGTGAAACACAAACATGTTGCCTATCTCTATTTTAGTGTTCAGTGCAAAAATAATAATAATCTGTATGTGTGTTTATATAAAGTAATGCAGAATGTAGAATCCTCCCTCCCCCAAAATGTTGAGACAATCTATATCAGTATGGTCTAACTGATAATAATTCCTGTTGATCCTTTGCCTTTGGCCTAATCCCAGCACCTTTCTGACTTGGCTATACCAAAAGACAACTGGACTTCCTTGTTTTTGTTTATTTTTTCCCTTGAGAACATTTCGCTTTTCATCTAAGAAGGTTCTTCAATTCTTCTTCATCCGAAAACTTCAGTTCAGTTCTTCTCATCCAAGAAGCTTCTTCAGTTCTGAACAAGATGAGAAGTGAAATGTTTGCAAGGGGGGAAAAAAAAACAAGAAAGCCCAGTTGCCTTTTGGAAAAGCACCTTTGGGACAACCATGACCTGGATGATAAAGGATCTCCGTAGACATTTGACTTGACATTTGACTTAAATCATTTCCACTTTCTTTGCTTTATTTTTAATGGATTGAATAACCACTGTTCCTAGAGGAGGACCTGTCATGTATGAAACACCAAGTCCACCTTGAAGTTTCCATTAAACTGGCTTATTGCTAAAAGCCTGTACCCAGGAAACTTCTCAACTGAGGGTTGACAGAGTTAGATAAGAAGCAATGGCACTCAAAGAGAGTTGGACTCACTTGTGACTTCATAGGGATTCTAGGCTGATCCCTCTTTTTGCTTCCGCCACTCCTTCTACGGGACCACTTCTAATAAAATGAATTGCCCATCTCCTGTTTATCTGCTTTGTGTAGCCTTCAAATGTCTCCCATTAATTTCTTCAGGATGCAGGCAGGAGATCTTTCGGGGGCCTTCAGCCCTCTGTAATGTCTTTCATATAGTGACGGAAGTTATGTGCATCCCGTTGATGGATGGAGGTCATTTCCCCAATATCATCTACGTATAACTTGTTTTAAATCAAATCCATTATAAAAACGTCACTCACTTTTTTCTCCGCCTGTCCCATTATTTCTTAGCAAAGAAGGTCTTTGCAGTCCCACAAGGCGGAAGCGGTTGATGTAAGCTAAAATTTCCCATTAAGAAAAAGAGGGCGTCAAGTAGCCAAGACAGCTGTTTTTATTTTCCCCTCAAAATGTAAACATATGCATACAGATTTTTTTATTCCTTTCGGCATCCTCTTAGGACGTTAAACGTACAGAAGAGGAGGGGTTGTGTAATGTTAATCATGTAATTAATAATTAATAACATTCCCCAGGCGATGGATGCAACATCGCGATGAGAATTTTAACAGAAGAAAACGCTTAGTATCATAAAAAAAAAAATTGTGGTTCCCCTCTAGAGTTCTATCGCGGGGACAAATTCCCTGGGTTTATTGGATGATCAGAATTCATATTTCCCAGGTGACGTAGATGCTCTCGGTTGCTAAAACTTCTCAAGTGGTGAGCTCTCAGGGAAAAGCCTATTGGGGCCAAATGTTGTCTCTGAGCCTTCCACTGAATAACAGAAAAACACATCTATTTCACCGCCCAATGAATATGGGGAACCCTCAAACGTTCATTGTTCCCCATGTCCTGCATATTCAAGCTTCTTGGCGGCTAGCATCAGTATTTTGTACCCATGGCGAGAAAAGACGAATTAAGCAATTAGGTTCAATCTAAGTCCCTAGAAGCCTGGAGTCCCACTTCGTTTTCTTTCCCAGATATTATTGACGAGGAGAGTCTACTTTAACCAGTCCTTAAAAATCCTTGAAGAAGGGGGTTGTTGTACAAGATCTAGTCATGACAAGACGACAACTTTTCTTGCCAGTTTGTTCTAAGGCAGTGCTTCTCAAATTCGGTAGCTTTAAGATGGGTGAACTTCAACTCCCAGAATTCCCTAGCCAGCATGGAGTTGAGGTTCACCCACCTTAAAGTCACCAAGGTTGAGAAATTCTATTCTAAGGCACCAACCAGCTCACCTTTCCCCAACGTTCATTAGATGTTCTGCTGGAAGGGGATTCTCCAATTGAGGTTCTGCTTCAGGTAAAATGACAGGTAACAATGGTTTAGACATTCTCCAGATGCAATCTCGTTTCACACCTGGAGCACTCCAGATTTTAAATACACCTAGAGAAGCAGAAAGAACGAAAAGCAGGGTATTAAATGATGGATTTTCAAATGTTGTGACTCAGGCAGGTTTATCCTGAGTATCACATCAAGTCACATTCCCATAGCTGTTGCGGCAGGTAATTAGTAATGAGTGATTTCAATTGCAAATAATATTTTCAAGGTGATCGGAGAGGTTAAATGAAATCTTTTTGAGGGAGATGAAAGGGTCTAGAAAAATGACAAAACACACGCGCTGTAAATCAAGGGCAGAAATTCAGATGTTGATTTTTTTTTTATTCCCTTCTTGGAGTTTACTGACTTTCTGTCTTGAAAGTCTTGATATACCAGCTTGGGTCTTCATTTCCCAAGGAGAGAGCCATCTTTCTTCTTGTTGGTTTTTTTTTGTACTTGCTGAGTTTTTGGCCATGGAATACTAAATAAATTGCTTATTTAGGTGCAGGTTGCTGGTGGCTGCCAAGATCCTGACAGAAAGTAGAGATGGATTATCTCCTGGTTTAAGAGAAATCTGCAAAAAATGTAATCTCTCTCTGAATCAAACCATATGCATATATATATATTGTCTATTATAGAAACCTTCATTTCACAGCTAGTGAGTGAGCAAGACTCATCCATCTTTGTATAGACATTGATATTGATATGTTTCTTGTATACACAAATCTCGGATCCGTCTGGTATTGTTTTCAGCTTTTGGCATTCACTGTACTGTGCTGGGGGGCAGGAGAGGGGTGGCAACCCCCTAAAGAAAATCCATCTGAGACCATAACCATGCTTGCATATTAGTTTTAGATAATTAATTGACGCCAATAACATTGAGTTAGCATTGCTGGTATATTTTGATCAATGGCTTCCATGAAGAAATCGTTTTAATAGACATGTGACAATTTACTAACAAATTATCCAGATGCCTGATTGTAGTTGAAATTGTGAATAGCCACGACTGCCTCTCTTCATCTATACAATCAGTTAAGTTCTTAGTGAATAAAGCTGGGATGGACCTTGGAGGTCTTCTAGTCCAACCCCCTGCTCAAGCAAGAGACCCTATACCTTTCCAGACAAAATGGCTGTCCAGATTTTTCTGAAAATCCTCCATTGATGGAGCACCCACAACTTCTGGAGGCAAGTCATTCCACTGGTTAATTGTTCTCACTGTTAGGAAGTTTCTCCTTAATTCCAGATTGCTTCTCTCCTTGATTAGTTTCCATCCATTGATCCTTGTCTTGCTTTCTGGTACTTTGGAAAACAAGTTGACCCCCCCTCCCACCCATTCTTTGTGGCAGCCTCTCAAATACTGGAACAAAATAATAACTGATTGTGTCTTGGACAATCAATGATTATTTACCTTCACTGATATGACTTGCCTGCTTTTCTGAGTGGTTTCTGAGAAAGTACCTGGTAGGGTCCACACAAGGGCAGGATGACTAGAAGCTCATCCAGAACTTTGGAAAAAGGTGCTCGGATCAAATTATCCTCTTTCCAAAATTGAGGTATGATGATATTTTTTTTCCTAATTGCATCGTCACGCCGACTTGGTGATCTTGCAAATGATTCAAAACAACCTTAGCAAGTGATCTTTTGTGTAGTCTCCGTGATCATACAACCCATCAGTTGAGGAGAGCTTTGGAAGGAGTGCTCCATCAGCAGTTTCGCTTTCTCTGAAAGCAAAAGATCTACGAGCGTACATAAATACATTGGCTTCTGATTGCTAATGTAAGGAGACATTTTAAACGTTCTTTTTATGCATTTAATTTAGCCATCCTTTTGTGATGTTGGAAATGGAAGGCCTTAAAGAGTACAAAATGCATAGGTCTGTGCAAACTTAGAGTTATAGAATGTACAAGATTGTATACATTCAGAAAGGTTTGAAATAATACGTCACCAAATAATATGCCTTACACGAGTGTATAATGACTCCGCTGTTGTAAGCAAAAGTGAGAAACGACTAGTTGTGTGATTTTTTTTATGCTGAAGATTAGTGTAAATGTGCAGCCGCATTGGATGTGCATGTGTTACATAACTATATTTAAAAAGCATGATTTAAAGCAGTGGTTCTCAACCTGTGGGTCGGGACCCCATTTGGGGTCGATCGACCATTTCACGGGGGTCGCCAAGCAAGGCTGTCCGCCATTTTTTTTGTCCGACATTTTTTTGTCCAACATTTTTTTCCCCTTTTCCGGCGGGTGCCTTACCTCCCTTGGGGTGGGCCAGCTGGTGGTCGGCCTGCTCCGTCTCTGCCACTTGCCAGCTACGCCTCGGCCGGCGCAGGGGGCGGAACCACGCATGTGCGGCGCTCCCGGGCAGGGAAAGTCCTCGACTTACGACCAGTTGGGTAGTCCTCGACTTACGACCGGTTTAGTCCTCAACTTATGACCGGTTTAGTCTTCGACGTACGACCGGTTGGGGTCGCGGCATTAAAAAGGTTGAGAACCACTGATTTAAAGGCTTCCTTAAAATTCAAGAATGATGTAACACCCAGTTATTTGTTCTGGCAAAGTAGAAAAAAACCCTCCAATAATGAGCAAGTCTTTGTGTTTGATATTGTGCTATATTGGCTGGTGATTCATTTCAGTTTCTCATTAATAATCTTGAAAGCATTTTGGGTGCTTTACAGCTTCTTGCTAGAGTATTTGCACCTGCTTTAGACCTCAATCTCTCTGCAAGCTCAAAACTAATCTGTGGTAGATATTAGATTTGTCATAAGCAGTTACTTTAATGGGCCAATATTTTCAAAATATTAATCCCCGGTGAACTGCAATTTAGATTAGTAATCTTTGTGATGGGAACACTTGCCAGTCATATTTTTAATAACAGCCTCCCAAATAAAGGTGGATTAACCTGCGATGAAAGTTATACGATCTAGAGGCAGGTTACGACAGAAGCCCTAAACTTTCGCACCCGCAGCCCTCATTACTTCAGATGGGCTGGAGAAAAACGTGGTGGGCTGGGGAGTGACAGAGTTATCCCATTTAACACTCGTTACCGTCTTAGGGGATGATCCAGAAGAATATTTAATTCGATGTGTTTTGAAATTAAGTTTTAGGAGCTCGGCGATGCACTTAAAAAGCACCACCGCTACTTATGCACATGATTATATGCATGCCCTAATTCCTGGATGTGCCTAATATATTTTTCCGCCCGAGGCAAAGAAGACAGTACTTATCTAATTTTATATATACACACAAGACATATATGCATGGGGAGGAGGAGGGAGGATTGTGTGTGTGCTTTGTATGTGTGTATTCTGGCAACGTTCTTCCATAGTGTCAGACCTGCCCCAACTTAAACATTTAGGAAAGAAAAACCCTCAGCTCCACTTGATTGAAGTGAAAGGTTCTTTTATTAAAGCTAAGTGGTTGCAGCAAAAGTGAAGCTAGATCTGGATATCCCCTTTCCCTGTCCAATAGGATGCCTTTGGGATGTTTGGGAACGGCTCAGATGTTTGGCGCCTCTCACTACAGTTTCGCATTCAGTTCCCAGGCCAGGTGTCCTTGGAGGCTGGTTTATTCCAGTTTGGCACCTCTGATTCTTGTCATCATGTCTTCCCGTCTACCGTTTGTCATCTCATTCCCAGGCCCATATGTTACTGCCCCAAATTCCTCCCCCTTCCTCCCTTGCAATTTATGGCAGGATGTCAGCAAGGCGAAGAAGCTGAAGATGGCACACCTGACACACAGTTGCTTAGGAAATAGCATCTTCTTCAGCAAGCTTGAACGTTTAGACCTGTGGACGTTTAGACCTGGGAACGTTTAGACCTGTGAACGTTTAGACCTGGGAGCTGAAGTCCACAGATCTTAACGTTGCCAAGGTTGGACACCCCCGTTCTACAAGGCTGAAACTCAGAACTACGTCCTCCACCCAAGAAAAGCTGGTGAGATGACTTTGGCTGCCTCATTTTACCTAATAGTAGGGCTGACCCAGCTACCTTTGCATGGTGGACAGATGTCTATCAATCAGCGTAGCAGCCTGTGACTTACCCCAAAACTGGAGATTGAGGAGGCAGATGTATGAGCACTGCACCTTATTTCTCGAGAGAGCAAAAGCCAATCAGCCAGTGAACATTTCCATTAGAGAAATGGAAATTGTGAGGGAAACGGTATGGATTAAGTGGTCTCCATACTTTAAAAGGGTATTTATCATTTTTAGGTTGGATGCAAAGGTGAGCAGAAGCGAGTCCCCAGAAAAAGGGGATGAATATCAGATTAAGAAAATCCAATAGAGACTTTGACCTCTGCAAATGCAGAAATCTGAAACGGACTCTTGTGGTTTTAGTGACTCAGTTTGAAGGGACCTTCAGAATTACACAAACACTCTTTTTTATCTTTGATTACACCAGGAAGTTTATAAGCCAGATTTTGTTTTTCCCAAAGATGTCCTGGCTAATAACTCAGGCTGAAATTTGGGCCTGATTAGAATTTTCAAGAGACAAATTATACAATATAATGTAGTAGTACAGATAGTGATGAAGAGCTATAATAGATTTTTTTTTTAAAAAATAATCCTTATTATTTTTACATTTATGAACTTAGCCTTCTATTAGAACCATCTGGTAGAGTATTTCTACCTTTGAAAAAGTTTCTTTTTTTTTTTTTTGAGAACATCCCTGAAAAAAAAAAGCTAAGATCCTTGGTGAAAAGATGCTTAGGCGCTTTTTATAGGGACAGGATCATGTTTCGTAGTAAAAATAATGGAAGAAGAATGAGAACAGATTGGATGAGATCTTTCTTGAGGTGCTGCAGATGTGATCTCAACCATTTCTTGATTTGTAAAAACAGCCTGAACAAATTAAGGGCTTTAATCACCAGGGAACAAACTACAGATAGACCGTGGAGTAATTTTTCTGTCTCTAATTGACATGAATGTAAGTAGGGGGAAAAAAAGGGAAAATAGTTCAGAGGGTATAATTATCTTACCTGATTACTAAATTAGAAGAGTTTGTATTTATTTCATTTACGGGTAAGATGAAAATGGGTCTGCCAGGGCTAAATGCACACTTTCATTAGCATTCTTTCATAACAGAAGGATAAAAATATGGGCTTGTTGAAAAAAAAAAGGTCTAGGAAGGTCAGAGGGATGAATGAGGAGTTCAAATTTGCATTGCCTTCCCAAGTCAGAAGATAGCATGTCTGGATAGACCTCAACGTATTTATTTAGCGACTGTTCAAAGTTACAACGGCACTGAAAAAAAGTGACTGAATAGAATAGAATAGAATAGAATAGAATAGAATAGAATAGAACAGGGTAGGGTAGGGTAGGGTAGGGTAGGGTAGGGTAGGATAGGATAGGATAGGATAGAATAGAATAGAATAGAATAGAATAGAATAGAATAGAATAGAATAGAATAGAATAGAATAGAGCTGGAAGGAACCTTGGAGATCTTCTAGTCCAGCCCCCTGCTCAAGCAGGAGAACCTATACTGTCTCAGACAGGTGACTGTCCAGTCTCTTCTTCAAAACCTCCAGAGATGGAGCACCCACTACTTCTGGAGGCAAGCTGTTCCACTGGTTAGTTGTCCTCACTGCCAGGAAGTTTCTCCTTAATTCCAGGTTGCTTCTCTCTTTGAGAAGTTTCCATCCACTGTTTCTCCTCCTTCCCTCTGTCTGCCCACTTTGTGAGCAATGAAAAAGCTCAGATTAACAAATTTTGGCTCCGTGGCCGTGATGTAACCTTTTCGATACCCCCACAAACTGACTTCCAGTAGAAAAAATCAACGGGGAACCTGGATTCCTTTAACGAACATACAATCTACTTAACAACTGCAGTGATTTGCTTAAAAAGGGTGGCGAAAAATATCGGGGGGGCGACTCATTTAACAACTGCTTTGCTTAGCAATGGAATTTCTTTTCCCAAATACGGTGGTAACTCAAGTGCAACCTGCACTTAAATTGACTGCAGAGATTTTCCTTGGTGCCATCCATCCTGGTAGCCCAGGGGATCAGCGACAATGGAGATAGCGCCATTGTTATTAACATTTCTTAGACTTGCGTTTTTATAAGTTTGTTCAAGTTTTTTTTTTTTAATCAGAGGTGGTGACTCTTTCAGAGCTAATACAACGAAATTTCATTTTGATGTATGCCATTTACTGTACATTTCAAGTGGCAATGAAGTTATTATTCTATTCTAAGTCAATCACTGTTTATTATATACTACTTTTTTTTTTTCGTCTTGTTCTCGCTGCCCAGAGTTCGCTTGTCTGTGAGTTGGGCAGCTTCATAAAAGTGACAAATAAATAAATTAAAAGAATTCACCCAGAGACAGAGACAACCATGACAGAGCCTTGCTGGAATCATTAAATATTTCTGTCCCTGTGTAGGGAGGCGGGAATAAGCACATTATATTCAGGTTCACTTTGTGAAGCATTAACCGAGAGAAGACCGACATTAAAGTCAAATAATATGACTCATACGTACATACATTTAGCTTCGCACTTTGTACATCAATTTCTTATTAGCAGCAATCATGCACTGTAGCATTTACACAATTTAAAATTCATTTAATCGGTCCAGTAAATTTATAATTCATAGGCAAAAATCCACACATCATATATTATTCTTTCACAGGGTCAAATTCATCTGAACACTCGCTGGTTGATGCTTGTCAAGATGGGTCTTATTTTGTAATGGGGTTTATGCTCTGAGAATGGATCGGCTCAGTCAGGCAATCAATTTTTTATTTTATTTTTTTAGGTATTATGTTGGAAGTTAAGAGTCTGCCTCAGTTTTGCTCACTGACAGCTGCTGTCATGTTTGACATTTGCTGTTGCACTACCCGTTTTTTAATGGGCATGTATTGGCAAAACAAATTTCTTTCAGTTTGAGGTTCTCGGATTATTTATTTGATAATTAATGGCAGCAGTAATTTAAGGTCACCAATGCTCCAAAAAATGTACGAGGAGAAAAGGGAGAAGTCCAAATAAAGGGACTCGTGATCTGGCTGGTGGGAAAGGATCATGCTTGGTGACCAGCAGAAATAGTGAAGGGGGTGTCTGGGTCTCCATGCTCACCGTATTAACTGAGCTTATGCTGCAGTGTTCCATGTCTTACGGCCACAAATAATGGAGATTTGATTGGCAGGTCCAAAAATTCCTTCAGCCCACTGAGGGCCACGATCCAGTTATTTGCAGTATAGTATTAATTCCGAACTATTTCCAGGCATTTAAGAGAAAGTATTTAGAAGAAAGTGTCTCAACTGTATAATGAAAGCAGAGAAGTAGATATGTCCAATCAAGTACGATGTAAAAAAGATGTTGAGACTCTAGAAAGAGTACGGAGAAGAGCAACAGAGATGATCAGGTGACTGAAGGCTAAAACTAGATGACCTCCAAGGTCCCTTCCAACTACTACTACTACTACTACTACTACTACTACTACTACTACTATTATTACTACTGCTGCTGCTGCTGCTACTGCAACATTCGTAACTGTGAAAAATGATCATAAATCACTTTTATGACTCTATATTCTCGTTTGAGAATACACCCCTCATAATATCACTTTTGATTTAAAATGACAACAACTGTAATTTACGCAATGCCCTTTTCATTTCCTGATGTGGGCTGAGCATATTTGCTTAACAGAGAGGCAAAAATCACATCCCGCTGGACAATTGCTTATGATTGATATCATTTTGGTGCTAATTACGTCAGACCTTTCCTTCTCATCTCCCCTCCCGGCCCTACACCCATTTTACAAACATGACATAATTTTTTGGCGTGACCGCTGAGCACATCTATCTGCCAAAACGAGTCATGGCAGATCCAGTTCTGTGCGAAGTGCAGAATAAGTGCCCCAAAATCTCAGATGAATTATAGGTCGCCTTGCAATAACTGGTAAGGAATATAATCAAGTCACCTCGGTATTATTCAGCTGCAGCGATACCTTTTTATTGTTTGCTAATGAACAGTAAACAAACTTGTCACTAGTCATTGATTCCGGGGAAATGCGCTGCATAATTTATTCCAATAAACATTATCATCCCTACCGGAGGAATGTGTCTCTTGATAATACTGGGGTTATTAAATACTGTTGAACAAAACCTTCGATGTAATGAGACTGAAACTGCATCAGGAAACCAAACGTCGTGGCAGCCGAGAATGAGAGCTGTCTCATCAGCGCTGACTTTACATCACCGGTGACACCTAATTAAGAGTTCACTATCCGGGTTTGAGGACTAATTTGAAGTACGGTTTAATACATTTCAACCGGGGAAGGACTGTATAAATAACCGCTCGTGGCCTTGCTTCTGATTAGCACCGGCTGCTTTATTTACTTTTTTTTTTCTTTTCTTTTCAACGTCCAAATTGCGTAGGATCAACCGCGCGAAAGAATTCCTCGGGAAAATATTTGAGCGGATCAGATGTCATAAAGGCGGTTTGACCTACAGGTAGTCCCCGACTTACCAGCCCAAAGTTTCTGTGGCTAAGCGACAGACGGACAGTTGTTAAGTGAGTTTTGCCCCATTTCACGACCTTTCTCGCCCCAAGTTGTTAAGTGAATCATTGCAATTGTTATGTTAGCAACTTTGCGTGTCAGAAGATCACAAAAGGAGGTCACGTGAACCCCCCAGGACGCTGCGACCATCATAAACAGGAATCAGTTGCCAAGCATGTGAATTTTGATCACGGGATGTGTGATGGTTGTAAGTGTGACAACGGTCATAAGTCCCTTCGCCGTGGTATCTTTGAATGGTCACTAAATGAATTGTTGTAAGTGGAGGACCCTGTGTACTGGCTCAAGTTTGCATCTTGGAAACCTAGCACGATGCTCCATTCAGAGCTGAAAAGCTCTCTTAAATAGATATTAGGGAATCCTAGAAGATAACCTCATTTATCATATTATATTAGGTCCTTATTCACTCCTTTAGCAAGATTTATCTTGTAGCTTACCCATTCCGTTCTAAATTGAGCTGTTCTTAATAACATAAAGCTTTATAGAAGAAGTTGGGTTGACAATATTCTGTTCGACTGTTAGTTGCTGTGAAGATTTCAGATTGGATATTGTACTCATTGTGTAATACAGAAAAAAAAAGTTAGAGATATTGCTTCAGCTAGTACAGCTTAAAATACAATAGGGACGATTTGATACTATTCAGGGATAGTCTTGCATATGTTCACCGATCAATAAAAGTATGAATTACCACAAGATCGCAATCACTTTAGGATGTCTTGCACAATAAAACCCCAAAGAGGTATTTGGAATTCTTAAGAATAGCCATCTAGTCTATGATTATTAGATTTCCGCAAAAAAAAAACCCACACACAATGTTATGTGGAGATGAATAATATGGAGCTATTATTGACAAAGAATGCCACTCACTGTTGGCTTTGTTTAGAGAATGTGAGGAAGAGGGAGATGAAGGCCAAAAGATTGATAACCAACATCCCTTGAGAGTTAATGCATTTGAGAGTTGACGGGGAGACATATTATTAATTTTGACGTGTGACGTGGGACATGTAGCTAGGAGGCGTTCTGCAGACTGAACTTTAGCTATTATTTGAAATATTGGGCTTCATGATGACAAAATGAAGGTTGCCAATTAAAAATATCTACACAAAGGAGAAATCTGTGCAAATATTTCATATCCATTAAAGCAAATGCCAAAAAAATAAACTATGAGAAATTGTAAGCAAAACCTGTATTAGGTAAATGGGTGGACAAAAATACGTATGTTTAGAGAACCTGCGGGGCATGCAAATTTTAATGCAAATATTACCCCCTCCCCCTACAAAAATGGGATTAAGCAATATGGAGGTAGGACCCCAGAAGGGAGGGGGTGGATTCCAGAGGAGTAAGAGGCAACTCAGCTCAGAGATCATGTGTGGGAGAAAGAGGGTGAAGACATCCCCTCATCAATAGTTCCCATAGCATAGTGTAGATGCAGATAATAGACACTTCAGTCTGGCAAGTCTCTGTCTATAGGTGTAAAAAAACAACAACAAAAAACTCAGCTTGGAAAATTCACCCCAGTTTGGCCCAGATGCATCTTCTTTTGTTGATGGTCTTCAGCATCTTTACATCATAGGTAATCTGCCATATTTCTCCCTTCTTTATCCCCCCCCCATTTTTTTTTAAATAAACACAGCTATGCTTGAAGTGCTCCTGCTTGTAGAAAAGTTATGGCCAGGAATGCAGCAGAATAACTATGATTAAGGTGATTAAAACTATATACAGAATACATAATTAACCTTTGTCCTAGCTGTCACAGGGAGCTGATGCATTTGGCCAATAGTGTATCTGTCTCTGGCAGCTGGCAGATGTTACAGGACCATTCCCCCCCCCCCAAGAATTTCAATCACTTGAGATAAAGAGCCTGGAGAAGGTGTGGGGAGGGCTGAGAGAGAGGCAGAGGAAGGCAGAATTAATTCTCCCAATGGCTTTACAAGATAATTTCGGCTACTCTTCTGCTGCTCCAGAAGAAAGCGGCTTTAATCCTAGATGCCAAGATCAGCAACGCCAGAGCCTTTGGCTTCTAAGGATGGCATAATTTTGAAAGCCTAATTTAAGAGGCGTAAAGTCCCTGTTCCTCATCTGATTGGGGAGCAGAGTAAAAGAGGACAGGGCTGCTGGTGTTAAAAAGAACGGGCCAAGTGGTGGGTTTTGTTTTTGTTTTTTTTTGCAGCAAAGATTGAGCTAAAGAAACACCGCTAACACCTCGGAGTTGACCAAACAGCAGGGAAAACCATATCAGTAAGGTGCATGTCAGAAAGGAGGGGGAAAGCCCCCACCAGGTAGAAACACAACGCCGGGGGAGGAGAAGCAAGAGCAGGGGATGGAGGGAAGGAATTGGTATCCCGAACAAACAGCGGAGTGGACGAATGTCAAAGGGTCACGGCAGGCGGGCGGACGGGCAAATAGCCTCACTTAACATTCGATCCCCTTGGTGAAGCCCTGCCAGAATGATGCACAAGCAGGCTGTGGTTCTCTTAATTGTGTAGTCCATTATAGAAACATGCTGGGGAACAAGAGGTGAGAAAGGAATGGCTGTTGGGAAGCACACCGTCCTCTGGAGGGGCTGTGGCTGCCGCTAGGTCTCCGGTCACGAGTAGCTCAGCTTGCTGCTCAGTTTGGGATCGAAAAATATTGGACAAGCCCCGGTTGACTTGGCGAGACCAAGAATGTCTGTTTATTTGGATGGAGCACTTATGGGAAGACAAATGTACACAACGCTGGAATAATGCCGCATTTCCAATAGGAGTTGCAGGTAGACGTCATCTTACCGTGACTGCTCAGAGTTACAACGGCAGTGAAAAAAGTGCCTGGCATCCAGTCCTCACCCTTACGACCATACCAGGGTCATGTGATCGCCGTTAGCGTCCTCCCTAGCTGTCGTCCGACCAGCAAAGTCGATGGGAGAGGACAGATTCATTTAACGACCGTCTGGTTCACTTAACTGCAGTGATTCGCTCAGCAACCGTGGCAAAAATAAGGTTGTGAAACTGGGTCCTAATTGTAGTTGTAAATTGAGCACTGCCTATAGTTAATGCTACACTTCCCACCCCTCCTCATCCTTCTCAGATAGAGCTGATTAGGAAATTGGAAAAAGACTTTACTGTCATTTTGGCTGGATGTTATTCTTAGCTGGAAGAGACTAAAATACTCCTTTGTTAACTTCCGCAGTTGTATTTCTTGACAGGATAGTATCTCGCAAAGCTTATTACTACACTTTAAAACCTTTCCTTTATTTAGCATTCTGGCATTCTTTCTCCGGCGATTTGATTGGAGTCTTCATTGCTGATTTTAAATATATTTTAATTAGTTCTCGTTCCCCCGCCCCATTAGTCTTTCTTTCCCATTCTTCTGAATCTTGGTGTATTTGCATAGATTAATAGGACCGTTATAAGGAACTAAAAAAATGGGATCAAACAAGAACAGAGTTTTGAATAAAGGCCACGAAAAGCCTGGAGAGTTATTGGGCCAAGTTTTAGATTATTTTGGGGGTGGGGGTGGGGGAGGGGGGGAAAGGTAAATTACACTTTCTCTCCCGAATTGGATCAAACTGGTTCAAGTGCCTTGTTTCTCAGCTCCGTTTGCTGGTGGCCTCTGTCAGTTTGCTACTTCACCTGTAAAATGGGAACGTTAATGGTCTGTTTCACAGGAAGATTGGGAAAAAACTGTTTGAAGTTAGGATTGCCACTGTAAATGAAACGTGTGGAAGAAGTCATGAATAATAGCCTTATTCCAAACCCAGCATCTGAATTTCCATTCGGTGCCTTGTCATAATACCCGCAGTTGAAGTTGTAATTAAAGCTTTTGATGTAACTCTGCATTGTCCTTCCATCTGCTTTATTTTCTAATTCTATTTCCACCCTAAGCCTATCGTTTTTTTAAAAAAATGAGCACAGAAGTAGATTAATTTGAACTGAAGATGGCTCGTATTATACAGCATAACATGTTTTTGACGTTGATGTTTTCTTAAGGGGGAAAAAAGATGAATGCATCTCTTGTTAAATGACGATTTAGATTTATGAGGAGGCAATGTGTTAGTAGAAATAGTCAGCATTTTGGCTTTTTTTTTTTTCCTAGCAGTTGTGAGCAATTGGAAAATTTTGGCCTCCGCTTGTGTTCCGGTTATCGATTTGTTCTTGAGAAGTGCTTCCAGGTTGTGTTTCTTGATGCGAATCCCACTCACTTGGGATTGTTGTTTTAATTCAAGAAAAAGAAAAGAAAAAGAAAAAATAGTTTCCACTTATGATCAGAACCAATACTCCTTTTAAAGAGTGCAAATGCAGCCAGTCTGGATTAAGCACTCGATCAGAAACATTTGAAGTTTTAAAGTAATTACCCCATATTCTAATTACTAGTGGCACTCTTTTCTCCGCTTCAGCTTGGATCTTGGATAGATGATGGTGCCAATGATTGTAAGGGTTAACAAATGCCACATATAACAGGACTCGGGCATTAATAAATAGAAGGGCGAAATGGAAATATTTCAGGAACACACAGAGGGGTTCATGAGTTCCCAATTAAAAAAGAGTCTTGGGAAGCTCAGAGGTTGAAACAGTCAGCACGGCCCGATCAGAACCATCCTGGTAGAGTCCTCCATTGCAGATTGTCGTTTTGTTGAAAGCAGTCCTGTTTTTTCAGCTACGGTTGGAGCAGATGGTAGAAGATTAGCCACCGAAAGGGGACAATATGCAGAGAGAAACATTTCTGGCTATGCTGCTTTCCAAACATAATGAGTCTCCCTTTACACAACTCGCAGCTGTGTGTTCTCTCTCCATCTCTGTTTTTATTTTCTGGTCTTCAGAGATCCTCTCTGCTGTCCTTTGGCCTTGTGGTTCTCCTGTTCCTAACCTTGCTTTTCTCTTCAAGTCAGACTTCCCTGACCCAAGAATTCATCTACTACGCTTCCTGCAAAGTCTTCTCCGTTGCGCCCTCAAGCTTCTTCTCTTCTCTTCTCTTCTCTTCTCTTCTCTTCTCTTCTCTTCTCTTCTCTTCTCTTCTCTTCTCTTCTCTTCTCTTCTCTTTTCCTCTCCCCTCTTCTCTTCTCCTCTCCTCTCCTCTCCTCTCCTCTCCTCTTCTCTTCTCTTCTCTTCTCTTCTTTGTCCGGATGCTCCTCAGAAGAACGGGGCAAGGCCCATCCCGCCTCAAAGGCATTGCTTTCCCCGTAGATCACCATCTACGACTACCAAGCACGGGTTGTTCTTATTTTTGTGGCGGTTTGCTTTCTCTCAGACCAACCTGGAACGCCATCAAATATTGATAATGCTCTTGCGTTGGAGCAATCCCCAGGGGTGGCCTTTATTCTCTAAGCAAGCATGATCCAAAAGGGAAAGAAGGAGAGGAACTTTGTAAGGAGACTCGGTGGACCCAAACTGAGAAAAATCAGAAGCAAAATCAGTTTTTGAAGGAGGAAATTGGGACATGTGTGTGGAAGATCTAGAAACAAGGAGAGATTAAACTGCCATGGGGGAGACGTTGAGTCAAAACAAGGAAGAGGGGAAAGCAGAAAGAGGCAGCAAATGTAATAGACTTTTCCTGTAGCAGCAAGACAAAATGAAAAGGAGTCGGAGAGGGCCAGCTTGTGAAATGATTTGCCAGAGTTTAAAGGCCAGAAGCAAAAGGGAAATGCTGATATTGCAGAATGATTGTTTTGAAGCCAAGTAAATACAACGAGTAGTTGGTTTGAAGGGGGGGGGGTGAGGGAGTTGAAGATCAGAGACAGAATAAATCAAAGTCGAAATAAACAAAGCAAGGCTACTCTCGTTAATTGTAAACTATCTGTGTGCTTTGGGAAAAAAAAAAAGAGAGAGACCTTCCTTTACAGATGTGAGTTCTTTGTTCGAATGGCTATCAAAGAAAAAGCTTATGTACGAAAGTGGGATCCCTCTAAGTGCCATCCACTACAGGCCCCCTTTAGAATTGAAGAACCATAAATGAAAGGCGTTGATACTACTAGTAGATGTTAGTAGTACCTGGACACAGCAAATGAATAGATCTCGGTGGGGTCCTTGATGCTCTCTGAGTTTGTGGTTTTCATGCAGATAATAATAATAGTAATAATAATAATAATGATGATGATGATGATGATGATGATGATGATGATGATGATGATGATGATGATGATGATGATGTTGGAAGGGACCTTGGAAATCATCTAGTCCAACCTCCTGCTCAGGCAGGAAACCCTACACCATTTTGGACAAATGGCTGTCCAGTCTCTTCTTAAAAACTTCCAGTGTTGGAGCATTCACAGCTTCTGGAGGCAGGTTGTTCCAATGGTTAATTGTTCTCACTGTCAGGAAGTTTCTCCTTAGTTCTAGGTTGCTAGATATTTCATTACCCGACTGAGTTACATCATCAGTGCTAGAAGGGAGTGGGGGGAGGAGGAGGAGGAGGAGGAGGAGGAGGAGGAGGAGGAGAACGACTCTTGGGTTCTTGGTGCTTTCTGAGCCTGGTTGTTTTCTTGCAGAGATTTCATTACCCAACTGAGTTACATCATCAGTGCTAGAAAAGAACGGGGTTTGCTCTTGTTTATCTACAAGTCTTATATATTATATATAAAATGTATATATAAAATGAGAGCAAGCCCCACTCCCAGGTCATGAAACATCTGCGTGAAAACAACCCAGCTCAGAGAGCACCAGGGACCACACAACATCTGCAGTTAGCAAGCAAAGAGCCAGTTTCCTTGTCCAGAAGCTTCTCTGGGACCGGTCATACACTGCATTTGTGAACAACGGTGTAAGATTCTGTCCACAGCCAACTACTCCACCGCTCACCCTTTTTGACCAAAGTGTTCTCTGTCTGTGTTAGTAAAATGTAGCGTCCCCGTAGTATATATTTGACTGATAAATTATGTATGAAAACTATGCTTTATTTAGAACGTGGATCTAATTTGAGGAAATATATATGCACAGATATTGAGCTGGCAATGTTAATGCCATTGTGCCTCCTTTAAGACTCTCAAAGCCACACTTCCTTAAAGAATTTCAGATCAAAGGTAAAAAGAAAAGTCCAAGATTTGTATGTGTTTTAATCATCTTAGCTTCGTGTCTCTAAGTTCGCTTGAGCTCAATTTATCTTCTCAGTTCACCCAGAAAATCTAAGTATTCTGTCTGAATTCAGAAGCTATGCAAATAAGAAACATGTGCTTTGATTGTACATTGCCTTCTCCCCTCCATCAGCAGCTTCGCCACTTCTTAGAAATGAAAAAGTTTGCAATATTATGAAGGAAATCAATGGCAAATCACCACACCGAGCTTTATATCTCTTACCTGGCATTGCCAATGGGGGGGGAACACTCTTTTGCTGTTTTTTGCTAGTTTACATTTATTAAGTTACTATGAGAATATAGCATAGCGTAGCACTCCAGAATTTAATGATTTTTATACTTTTTTTTTGCCTCTAAAACAGCCTGACTTGAAGGGGGCGGGGAGAATGTCACAATGGATAAAACAATCCCTTTATAATGACTATAAAAAGGTACCGTAAATACATCATTGTGGATATAATTTGAAAAATAAAAAAACTACGCAATTACCGTCGAGAAAAAACATCTAGAAAGAAATCTTCCAGTTTACCTGGTATTAATCAGCCCTACACTGCACTTGTAGGTCATTTCCCTGAAATCCTAGACATTCTCTCATCTTGCTGATAACAAGCATGAGTGAAAGGTGCTTTATAAAAACTTGGAGAAGATCCATATATCCTGAGAGAATTTTAACGTAATGTCTATTAGACTCTGAAATTGCCTCATGCTTTGGGAAGTGAGCTGGCAAACAGTTAGAAGAAGCAGAATTCAAAAGAAGATCTGGTCCATGGTGGAGATTGGAGATTTGATGGAATTGTTGACTGTAAGATGGGATCACTAAAGCAAGACATATTTTCTTCTTCTTCTTCTTCTTCTTCTTCTTCTTCTTCTTCTTCTTCTTCTTCTTCTTCTTCTTCTTCTTCTTCTTCTTCTTCTTCTTCTTCTTCTTCTTCTTCTTCTTCTTCTTCTTCTTCTTCTTCTTCTTCTTCTTCTTCTTCTTCTTCTTCTCCTCCTCCTCCTCCTCCTCCTTCCTCCTCCTTCCTCCTCCTTCTTCTTGCCCAATTCAACAAGAACTGTATTAGGAGCTGCAATTCCTGCACATCTGGTGACAAATGGGCTACAGGACTCAAGACTTTTGGTTGAGCAACCAGGGCTACAGGACTACTTAAAGAAAAGTTGAAGCTGTAGGACTACTTGAAGAAAAACTGTTTGCCCATTGCAAGTATACAGAGATTGAAAACCAACAGTAATACGCACCTTGGGTGTAATCCCAAAAACAACTGGAGCACCACTTGAATGCCTTCGGCATTTACAACATTGAAGTCAAATGAGGTCCAGGCAGAAGAAGAACATCATGGCTTCCAAATCTAAGGGATTGGTTTGGACAAAACTCAGCAGCACTTTTTCGTGCGGCTGCTGATAAAAACAGAATCGCCAACATGATCGCCAACGTCCGATAATGGATATGACACAAGAAGAAGAAGAAGAATTGACAACATCCAAATTGGTCAATTGCAAAAGCTTGACTCAGAAAGAGCTTACATCCCGCGACAAGACCTTTCATCAAAGAACAACATCTGTCTATCCCAGCTCCTTGGGAAGAACTCGATAGGAGGGCAAGAATGCCAAATGCCCAGTCTAAACATCTGGCTGACTGTGCAATGAGCTACTACTGCTGTTACTAACAGGAACGCTAATAATAGAGCAAATAATGTATACTATATCACAGGAAACATCTTCGGTCTTGCAGCTAACTGTTCTACTCTGCCTGTAGCTATTCACAGCCTCTTTTATTCTTTGTCACCCCTTGAGATAAGTAAGGCCAGGGAAGCTGATAGCTCTTCAAGTAAGCGCCAGTCTCTAGCAAAACAACCCTGAGTGATCGCCATTTCAGAACATTCCGGCATTTCTTCAGTTAGACGATTTGTTTGTGTTTTAATATATACATCCTTTCTCGTTCAACTTTAATTTGCAGGTTAACAATTCTCAAAATGCATATTTTAATACCGTTTAAAGCCAGTCAGCTAACACGTTAATTAAACCGCAGATTCAAGTGTATGTCCCCTCATATATTTTTCCCTCAGTTGCGCGTGTATATCTGAGAACTGTGAAATGTGATGAGTAGGTTGTGCTCTGAATGTTAGTTGACATGTCGAGAATTGCAAAGCGTTTTTCGATTTTTTTTAAAAAAATTAGTTCATAAATTCTAGGTGCCATCTATCTGACTTAATTACCAGAGAGTCTGTATATTGCTCTTCGTGATAGATTTGATTCGATTTGATCAAAGTGCCATCCAGAGCTCCTTGGGCGTATGGGTTTCTATATAAACTCGTTAAAGAAAATACATTTGATTATATTTGATTTATTTCAGGATGATTGACAATGGGAGGAGCGGGGAAGCTGTAGATCATAGCTTCTGTTTTTGGCTATGCTGAAGCTCAAATGCTGCAATGTGATCCTAAATATTTAAAAGGTTAAATCAGGGCAACTGGACCAAGGTTTATAAGTTGCCATGATTTTAACCTCTTCACATGCTTTTGGCCTACATTTACATATAGATCTAAAACATGGTGCCAGAAATGACATGTCTGTCATTGCCGGGAAGGAAAGAATGAAAAAAATTATGAATGCTTTCCACTTTCTGGAACTTCCCAGGAATTGGGGAATGTCTCGTTTGCTTAATAATGAATTTAAGCACCCGGATTGAAGGGATGCACTTCCCCCCCAAAAAACCCCCTCTCATTGCAAAAATATCTCTGCGCTAGGCTGAGCAGAATCACCCCTCGATTCTACTCAGAAAAAAACTCTGATATCAACTTCCAATTTTAAGAGAGAATTAAATTAGATAGCTCTGTCAGCTGGGCATCAAAGTAAGACTGGACTGCCCTCTGTCAGAAATGGTGTAGGGACTCCTGCTTGGGCAGGGGGTTGGTCTAGATGACCTACAAGGTCCCTTCCCACTCTGTTATTCTAAGAGAGTACAGGTAAGTCCTTGACTTATAACCATGGATTCAATGGCCATTCAAAGTGATAAGGGCTGTGAAAAAAGTGACTTTATGACCAGCCCTTGTTTTCATGTCCATCACAGTGATCAAAATTTGGGCACTCGGCAACCAACATGTACTTCTGACAGTTGTGGCACCCCAGGGTTACGCGATCACTACTTGGTAACCTTCCCAGCCAAGCTACAAGCAAAGCCAATGGGGGAAGCTGGATTTGCTTAATAACTGCATGGCTCACTTATCAAGTGCAGTGATTCAATTAACTATCACGGCAAAAAAAAAAAATAGAATTGTGCACAACTCAATAACCATCTTGTTTAGCGATGGAAATTCTGGTCCTAATTGTGTTTGTAAGTCCAGGACTGGCTGTATATACACTGTGTGGGTGTTGTTTTAGCTACACACACAGAGACACTGTATGCCCCTGAAGCAATGGAAGAGAGTTTGGGTGATCCCCAGATTCAGGAAAACTCAGCATCCAGTGAGTTCTTGCTTCTGGCTGGCCACAGGACTTCAGCTTTGATGGGAATTCTTCAGCCTCACCGGAGAAGCAGGCGGTTACAAATTTTCAAAACAGAATCCTGGCTGGGAACACTCATAGATTAAACAAGACAGCTCTGCTTCTCATTTTACTTCATCTTTGCTGTTTTGGCTCCTGGGGCCATCCGCAGTACATTTCCGAAGATTTAGTGGAGAAATAAAAAAAATGACGGAACAAGCAGAATCTCCAGCCTGAAGAAGGCAGCCTAAACGGAGAGAAGGAAAAGCGCGGGCACAGTGTGAACTCCGAGTCAATTGCAAACGAGACAAAAACAAAAACAGAATAGCCTTACATGCAAAAAGACAAGAAAAGAACAGAAAATCAAATCAAATAAGCAAGCTTGTTTGGGGAAAGGGCTGACATTATATCCATTCGACCCGCATTCCACCTTGCCACGGCTGGTAGTTAGGCAAAAAAATTGTCATCTGTCACTTCTCTGATGGACTTTAGCACAGCTTTCGCCAATAGGTAGTATTTTTTTTAAAAAAAATAATATCATTCAGGGTTGAATCAATCAGAGTCGTGTAGGGTTATAAAATCTAAAAAAAAGAAAAAGCCATTAGGACAACCGTACTTTGCCTCCCAACTGAATTTCTTGATCTTAGGGTCTTGATTTTCACATTATAGATATCATTCAGGAGGCTATTCTTAAAATGGAGAGATGTTTACCAATAGAAGAGAATTTTTGTAGCTCTGGGTTGAACTGTGGGGTCCTCGGTGCTCTCTGAGCTTGGTTGTTTGTTTGTAGACATTTCATGACCCAACCGGGTAACATTATCAGTGCTAGAAGGGAGTGGGTTTGTGGAGTGGAGGAGGAGGAATCAGGGGTCCTTGGAGACCTCTGAGCTTGATTGTTTTCCTGCAGATGTTTCATTACTCAACTGGATAATGTTATCAGTGCTTGAAGTAGTGGGTTTTTGGAGAGGAGGAGGAGGAGGAGGAGGAGGAGGAGGAGGAGGAAGACTCAGGGGTCCTTGGTGAACTTGGTTGTTTTCTTGCAGAGGTTTCATTACCCAACAAACTCCATTCTCTTCTAGCGCTGATGATGTGACCTAGCAGGATGACTCATTTGCAAGAAAACAACCAATCTCAAAGAGCACCAAGGACCCCACAGAAATATGTTTTTGGGGATATGTTTTGTTTTTCCCTCTTTGGCTGTTTTTGTGGCCACGTCTGCACTGTTTGTTGCAATATGTGTGATCAAAGACCCAAGAACTCATAACCAATAACAATAAGCAATAACGCTAATATTTGAGAGTACACACTGAGTAACCAAACATATCGCCTAACAGCCTGGGACTGATTTTTGAAACTTCCTATCTCTTCTGCGTATCTAGAGATGGTTGACTTCTCCTCTTCATTGGTTCCTGGCTATTGGAGGTGAACATAGAGAGTCCATCCAAGAATAATAATAATAACTATAATAATAATAATAACTCGCTCAGGATGTTGTTGTCTCTTGTCCCTGAAACTCTTCCCAATACTTTTAATAATCAGATTTGCAAGGACACGTGAACTGATCGTGCAGCTATTCACACTTTTATAATAATAATAATAATAATAATAATAATAATAATAATAATAATAATAATAATAATAAAAGTTGGAAGGGACCTTGGAGGTCATCTAGTCCAACCCCCTGCTCAGGCAGGAACCCTACACCATTTCAGACAAATGGCTGTCCAGTCTCTTCTTAAAAACTTCCAGTATTGGAGCATTCACCGCTTCTGGAGGCAGGTTGTTCCATTGGTTAATTGTTCTAACTGTCAGGAAGTTTCTCCTTAGTTCTAAGTTGCTTCTCTCCTTGATCAGTTTCCATCCGTTGCTTCTCGTCCTGCCTTCAGGCACTTTGGAGAATAGCTTGACTCCCTCTTCTTTGTGGGAGCCCCTGAGATACTGGAACACTGCTATCATGCTTTCCATTCATCTCAAAGGTACGTTTGGACTCTGCAGGTCAGGAAGTGTTTCCATGGAGATAGTCTCTGGTTACTAAGGTTTGGAATAAACCAGCAGATGTCATGGTTAGCTTAGAACAATTTGTAAGCAGTTGCTTTTTAGCTGCTCCACCCTGATGAAGGATAGCGAACTTGAATGAGCAAATCTGCTCAGAAGCCTTCCTTATGACATTGTCCAAGCTTACTAACAGAATAAAACTACAAGATCATCTAGTCCAAGTGATATTTGCTCTGGTTGGGAGAGATTGCCCAGGTACTCAAAAATATTATTTTCCTATCACATTCTACCTGATTGTTTTAAATTAAAGCCCCCCACCTTTTCCTGCTCCTGATGGCTCAGCTCGTCGCGGCTATTATTTTCCATAGCAGACAACACAAAAAGCATTCTTAGATAATGCTGTTGCTTATATCATTACAATTCTGGCACCTTTTTTTAGCAGCTGCATTTTTCAAGTATGTGTTCCATATTTTCTGGTGAATTTCATTATGCTACTAATCACTCCTATATTGTACTAGAAAAAAAACAACTTATGATTAAATTGCAGAATGATCGAAATGAATGCCTCTAATTCCTTATTCCTCATTTTGCCAAAATGTGTACCTACTGCAGATTGAGTGTCTGCTCCAGCAAACAATGATCTATTAGTGTCTTGTTCCTTAATAAGTTCCCCTCATCCTACTTGGATTCTATTAAAATGTGGCAATCGTTGTTTCCTACTCTTTGGGGCTTTGCTCTGTTGTGGTGGGAATGTTGCTAAAGAGGGAAGAAAGGTTCAGGACTGTCTACCCTTGCCAACTTTAAGACTTGTGGACTTCAACTCCCTGCTGGCTTGGGAATTTGGGGAATTGAAGTCCACAAGCCTTAAAATTGGCAAGGTTGGACACTCCTGCTTTCAACCACCTCTCAGTGGCCATCTCTCTCCCAGCCTGTAGCCTCTGAACAGTGCCTGATACAGCCTATTTCTCTATAGCACCGTCTTCCTTACATGCTAAGTTGACCTTTCCCGATGGATATACAACTGTTACATCATTGCATGACAACATGGGTAGTAGAGTATGGTGAGCACTGGGTGGAAGTTGTGGATGTGCCTGGATAAGAAAGAGACCATTTATGTCAAGGGTAAGCAACCAGATCCATAGATGAAGGATTCAAGTTGACTTCCTCTACAGTATCTCGCCAGTCTTCCCTTGAGAACAAACCAATAAGATTCCATGGAACTCAGGAGGGGTCAGTCCTAAGTCTCTTGTGGCTATGCAAGACTCGAGGCTAGTTCCTGTCTTGACTCCTCCACCTTGCCTGGCTGGTAGTTTCCTACCCATCCAGGAGATGCAGTGGTTGGGATCCCTGCTAGTCTGGCTTCTCAGGGCTGTTTCCCCAAATTGGCAAAGCAAGTAGTGAATAAGTACTGCCACCTTCAGAATAAATATTTTTTCAAGGTACGAGCCTAAGAAAGTAAGGTTTCTTTTATAGAACACCCCTCTTGGGCAATTTTCTCTCTTTCATTTGCTTCTAACTCTCATGAAAATTTGATCAAGACCATGTCTGATTCTTAGTAAATTATTGCATTAGCCTTGTTCTATAAAGCACAACGTCCTTGACAAAATAAAAAATAAAAAATCAACTGTGGCTTAAAAAAAAACTCTTTGTATTGCATATCATTTTAATAAAATGTGATTTTCAATAAAATGTTGTGTTTTTTTAAATTGCTTTTACGAATTCGGGACTAGAAAGGATGCTGTAGGGTGCAATAAATTTTTTCCCCTTCCATTTTTCTCCCTCTTCTATCAGTTATTCACATGGCTCATGCATTTATTGAACTATACTTGTGAAAGATGGAAGAAGTAGGGCAAAAGCAGTCACAATTCTTGCGGCTTTTATGATCTGCCGGCGTGTTTTCTTTTCCTTATTCTCCAAGTGCATTAAAAAAAATAATAATAATCCACCATGTAAAATTTCAGTGCTGTAGCAGAGTCCGTGCATGCGTGCGCCTGTAAATATCTACAGATCTATCAGATGTTAGTCTGAAATGAACATCAGGTGACTATGATTAGAGGGTAATATTCCAATACCGTCCCATCTTTGATTATCCTGCCTGAACTATGCCTACTGTAATGGCCAGCCTTAGTTGAAGGAAATGTGCAAAGGTTTGTTCTGCCTGCATTTCCAAATCCTCTTTAATGGGCCATAAATCAATAGGGCCCAGGGAAAAATTAAATGAGCAGCTTCTCTGCAGCATTGCATTACCATGGTGATATTACAGCCTATGAGGATTTGGAAGGGCCATTTTGCAGACCCTGTAATGGAAGGTAAATTTACCTAATTTAGTGAAACAGAGAAAGTGTATGGGTGATGGAATGATGTGAAAAAGCCAGCAAGATGTATGCTATCACCTTGTTTAATCTAGTCATTCATTTCTCTTTGCTTTTGCTTTTTTCTTTTTCTTTTTGTTCTTTAACAAAGCTGATGTGCCTGAAGGAAGGAAGGAGAGAGAGAGAGAGAGAGAGAGAGAGAGAGAGAGAGAGAGAGAGAGAGAGAGAGAGAGAGAGAGAGAGAGAGAGAGAGAGAGAGAGAGAGAGAGGTACTAAATTTTCTGGGCGGCTTTCTGCATACCAATAATTGGGGAATTATTCAGTATAACGCCTAGATCATAAATGAAGAGGGGCTAAAAAAAATTTCTTTTTTTATGAGAGACTTCCAAGCAAGCACATTATTAGGTCTAGAAAGCCCCCAGGCATGCAAAGTCTTTGCCCTCATTTGTGGAATTTTGTGGAAGTCTCATTTCTCTTCGTGTTAGCGATGGAAGAGGGAATTAGTCTGGAATCCCTACATGGGCATAAAAGGCCGACATCTGAATGCCATTGAACCTTTTCTAGACTGACCCAGGTGCAAACCGCCAGTCTGAGAAGATTCCTGCGTTATAGGCATGAGCAATAAAATAGTTAACTGAACGCTTCACCTGTGGATCTGGTTGCTGGCGCCTGACGTTAATCGGTTTGCACCTGGGAAAAATTGTCCCACCCCACAACTTGGACCCTCCGTAACTCACTTGAAATGCAGTTCGAGATACATCCTCTAACAGTGGCCCAGAAAGAATGGGACTAGGCTCACGAGTAGAGAGGAGGTTGCAGATGTGATGAGGATTTAGCAGCCCTGCAAAATTGCATACGACAGTGCGGCGTTTGTGACTTGGTTCTTGCTTTCTGGGAATTCCTGGTTTAAAATTGTGTTCAGACCAAGTACCGATTTGAGGATGCTCTGGGCAGCTTTTCCTTCCGGTCCTGTGGATGTGAATCTATTCTAAATGGATGGGTGGATGTATCATGTCTTGTGCCCACCCGGTCCTTAACAAGAAAGCCAGTTGCAAACACTCACCTATTATAGGCAAATTATGTTTTGCTTCTTTAATTGCTCTTTTCCAATCGGGGCAGCCAAGAAGGCTCTCGTCGAGTCAATTAACGTAGTAGGAAGTGGAGGTCAAGAGCTGACGGCACCCCGTGTCTTGCAAAATGATCTTTGATAGAGATGAAAGGTTGGGAGTCCTTATTTTTAAGAACTATTTCAGCATAATTGTTCAGGGTACGACCTCAGTGATGTTTCTGCAAGTGCTCTTCTTAGCTGTGAGCCTGCTTAATAAAGTTCTGCTTTATTTGGCTCAACGGGAATTGATGCGGGCATCTCAGGATGTTGCTGAGTTGGTTCCTCGCTGTGGTTTCTGTTTGTGGTGCCCTGCGCTCTGGGTCACAGCCACAGAGCTGAGCCTTGGGGTAACCGGTCCTTAGGTGGCAGCCAAGATAAATGCTTTGGTCTCTTTCAGCTTTCAAATAAATGCCACCGTCTGAAGGATGGTTGTGCGTCTCCACAGGAGAAGTCTCTGTCCTGTGACATTAGCACTTAAGGGGTCTCCCTCTTTGGCTTGAGCATAATGCCTTCTCATTTCTTCTCCTATTACTTCAGATCACATCGCTTCCCTAAATGTTTGCTCTGCTGTGCCAGGCTACCCAACAGTGCAAATCAATCAAAATCTTTTCAGCAGAACTCTGCCTGCCCAGAACATCGCGTGTCACTCGATGTGCATCTGTCTTGCAACTAGTTTAAAGATGTTATTCATTTATGGTTCCATTTATTTTTACATTTGTAATCTGGCCTTGCCTCTCAGTTGCTTACAGTTACATGCGTAGAAATATTAGGCACCCATCCAGGCGGAAGCCAGAATGCCATCTTCGTGCCGATGACCTGAACTGTGAAATTTAAGTCATATGCATGATGGGACTGTCCCATTAACTTGCCCTATTTGTGTGGCAACATGGCGTCCACGGAAACAGGCTTGGCCACCGAAGGGCAGCAGTGGATTAACTTGGAAACTCAACTGTTTTCGGAGCTTAAATCTAAGGAAACTCTTGTAATAACTCACTTGAATGTCAGGCAATTTCCCTGAATAACTGGGATTCGGGAGGGAGCCAGAACTGGAATGAATGGATGCAGTGAAGCAGATGAGAATACACCTGCATTATTATCATCATCATCATGAAGATCTGTAGTCATGGCAGCTTCCCCCCCCCAAAAAATAGAACTTTTGATCAGTTTCACCGTGAACCATAGTCACAAAGTACAATTCAATCACAATCCCCGGGTGCATCAAATTGCCGATGAAGAAAAGGATCCGTTAAAATTCTTTCCAGATAGAAATTGCAGCCAGTATTATTCTGTGCTGATCATTTTTCCGGAATGGTATAAGCTCTCCTGTTGGAGCAGGGGGACAGACTAGAAGACCTCCAAGGTCCCTTCCATCTCTCTTTATTCTGTTATTCATTTTCAGCAGGAGTTTAACATTTCTGCATTCTCTATGTACCTCTGGCTTTTAACTCCAGGTTTAGCCTTGTTATCTATGCCAAGAAGATCTGGAGATAATTGAAGTACAGGTACAAAAAGTCATTTATTAGTTTCTCACCCTAACACTGATGATGCTACCTAGTTTGGGTCATGAAACATCTGCAAGAATACAAGCAAGCTCAGAGAGCATCAAGGACCTCTCACATCAACCCTGAACTGCAAATATTCTCCTTTATTTATTAGTTTATTTAACATTTCCTTGCAGTTCTGTTCTGAAGGTGATACAACTGTAGACGTGAGAAGGAAATAGTGTCACACACATACCCCCTGACAACTTTAATGCCACCATATTGCAGGATACAATTGCCAGATGGAACCAAGATATGTTTTTAGGTCAATGAGGCAGATAAATATTTTTTCCCCTCCGCAGCTTGTTTGTTTTTGGAGCAAAACAGGTCTGCTGAATAGGGAACATATTGGAAATCACCATTCCTCCCGTATCCAGGGCAGAAGCTTGTTTAGCGTTCATGGCTTAGTTAATCTTTCATTAGGTCCAGAATTATCCTTTTGCTGATCAGGCCGCCGAACAATTTGCTGATATTACTGTTCTACCTTTGAAGCTGATTACGTGGAAGGGACCATGTTTATATATATATATAGGATTGACAAAAGCTAAGTTGTATTTATTAAAAAGTTTTTTCTATCCCGGAGTTCAGTGGCACTATTGTATTTTAATGAATATTCCTGGGATTCAAGTTTTTAAGATTATTAGAGATTATATGTATGTATACACACACACACACACACACACACACACACACAATACTTCTTCTATCTGCTTAGATTTCTAAGGAACAACCAGACTTCAGTTTAAAAGCTTTTTTTCCCCCGTACCGTTGGGATAATCCTGAGATTGCATTTCAACATTATATATCATGTTTAATCTTGGCAATGGCCTTGAGGTTTGAATTTCTGAGCTATTATTTTTATTTTCTATACTTCCACAAGGTGCCTGAAGGAGGTGAATGGTCTAAGAACGTCACCGATTGGTCAAATGTGAGGGACTCTCTCCTGTTCTGAATTATGAAGTGGATTTTTCATTTCCAGTTCATAATTAGTATTTATAGCTACTCAGACTCGGTATTTTCCCCTTAGGTTTCCAGCAAACACAGTTTATCTTGATCCTCATTATATTTAATTTACAATTTCTGCTAGGTTTTGATACCATATGGTACTGGCTGTTTTTTAAAAAACCATTAAAAAAAAACAAGTGATTGTTATAGGCAACACAAGGTGTCATGTGATAAATTTGCCAAAGATATCTTAAAAGATGCGATACTAATCAAGTCTTAAGAAGAAACACAGGCAACCATCATTCCAGGATTTGGCGGTCATACATTTTTGCAGCCTTACTCTAGTTTAAAATAATACTTTTTAGATGGATTTAATTATGTACTACAGTTCTACACCACCCACCCCGTGCATCCCTTTGATTGATTTTCAGGATGTTAAAGCAAATGACCCTTAAAAAGCAAATCTGTTCGCAATATTGCAAAAAAAAACAACAACCCCACACCAATATTGTTTCGAAGCAAGAATTCTTGCAAATGGCAAAATGGACCATCGAGAAGGCCTCCAGAATCCCACCGTTATTTTTTTTTAAAAAGTTTTATTACAAGTTTAAAGGCATTGCAGCTGAGTCATAAATCAGCATTAAAATACAGCTAACGTAGATCATGGAGGTTCAGAATAGGTTTCCAATCGGCACAGAGTTCTCATGTTAAAGTGCCCTTTCTGTCCTCAGGGGGTAATGAAGGAAGTCAAGATGGCTTCATGTATGTATGTAAAACCCATGTTTTACATACATCATAAGAAACATGTGGTTGTGGACACCATTTTGAGTTCCTTGCTTCAGCTGTGGATAGCGTTCCCTCCTTCCTTCCTTCCTTCCTTCCTTCCTCCCTCCCTCCCTCCCTCCCTTCCTCCCTTCCTTCCTTCCTTCCTTCCTTCCTTCCCTCCCTCCCATGAAAATGCATTTATTTCCCTTCCATTCCTTGCAAAGACAGCTGCAACACTAGCCCCCAAAGAATTCGATATAGTTAAGTAAATAAATCATACACTAACCTAAGTTCATTGTTGGTTTTGTGCGGCTGGGAAGTTTATTTCAAGACAAAAATTTTAGCCTATTACGAGGCTCTCTCATTTGGCACCTGCCAGGAGCAGAGGTGACTTTTTTGCATTCTTCTGGCAATAAATTACACTTGCTTTTAAAGAAGAAAAAAAAAGAATAAGGTCGTCTCTATATAATTAGCTTGAAATAGTTAAATTGTCGGGATAATCAAGAAGAGCAATTTATTAAAAAATGGATTTATTTTCAAAACCCCTTGCTATTCCCTGCCCTCTCATAATACGATTTATCTGGAGGAATGCAAAACATATAAAATGAATGCGAAGACTAACCTTAAATATTAAGTTGCTATGATGACCACATATCGCAAATCAAATGCAACCTGCAGCTTTTGGGTCTGCATTTGTCTTGCATTTGCTGAGCTCTTGTGTTTTTTGTGCTGTAGGAAAATGTATTTCTTATTTTATTTTTTAAAGTTAGCTTGGGACAGCCTGAGAAATACAGTACGGTGTTCTTCTTCTTTTCCTGAGGAATCTTCACAGCCACTTGGGGCTAGTTCACACAACTAAAATGGAATTCTCGGCGCATTGCCGACGCAGCAGTATTCGTGTAGCAAGTCAGCAAAGAGAGAATAGCTAAACAGTCATCCATTCCCTTATCTTGCCGAGTGTGAAGTGGCGTGAATTTTCTTCTCCGTTTCATTGTGTGCTGAAAGATGAGCTGGGTGATTGGCATTCAATGAGCAGATCTGTTCACGAAGCTGTATCTATGTTCCTTATTCTTTGCAACATCCATGAAAAGTTTCTTTTTTTCCATCCTAGCATTTTCCCACAAGTGCAGAGTCTGCTTTTCTCAGATCAACCTAGCATTGATCCATTGCTTGCGACAAGAATGGATTGAATTGTCGCTCGAGCTGTATGGACTGGCCGAAGGTCACCCAGCCGGCTTTCATGCCTAAGGCAGGACTAGAACTCACCATCTCCTGGTGATTGGCCCAAGGTCACCCAGCTGGCTTTCATGTCTAAGGCAGGACTAGAACTCGCCATCTCCTGGTCATTGGCCCAAAGTCACCCAGCTGGCTTTCATGCCTAAGGCAGGACTAGAACTCGCCGTCTCCTGGTGATTGGCCCAAAGTCACCCAGCTGGCTTTCATGCCTAAGGCAGGACTAGAACTCACCGTCTCCTGGTGATTGGCCCAGAATCGCCCAGCTGGCTTTCACGCCTAAGGCGGGACTAGAACTCACAATCACCTAGTTTCTAGCCTGTTGCCTTAACCACTAGGCCAAATGGACTCTCTCTCTCTCTCTCTCTCTCTCTCTCTCTCTCTCTCTCTCTCTCTCTCTCTCTCTAATAAATAATTAAATTAAATTAAATCTATGTCCTTATTAAATTTGATAAGTTCTGTCGAACACACAGACGAGTGAGGAATTCTGGGAGTTGAAGTCCACAAGTCATAAAAGGGCCACGTTTGAAGACCCCTGGTATAGGGTCTCCTCCTTGGGTTGGACTAGATGACCTTCAAGGTCCCTTCCAGCCCTAGGATACTACGCCCAGTGTTCATGGACACCGAGGAGGTCAATTCTACAATTCTATTTAGCATCCATTTGATCTGCTGTTTTAGGTTCCTACTCAGATGTAGTCTTTTGTCTTGCAAATTCCACCCTTAAGGGAACAACCACTGGTTTTCTGGCCAGGTAAATGATGTAAATTAACTGATTCCCACCTGGAAGTTTGTCTGGGAAGAGGATGTGGGGCTTGTTTCTCCTTGAAAAACTTTGAAAGCCTAATTGTTCATGCTGTCCAACTACAGTGCTGGTTCCCTTTCATTGTGCAAAATTGCACACTCTTGGAAGTCGTGTATTTGATATCAAAGCGCTTTTAAAAAATTATGAAAAGCTACCTGAACGTTCTTTGGATAAAATATGTCTCACAGCTATATATATATATATGTATATATTCAAGTTAAAAGCTATGACGATGTGTGCAGCTGTTTCATTTCTGGGAAAGGAAAAAGAAAAAAGAAAAGAAAGAGAAAAAAGTCTCTCGCTGTGCATGAGGGGAAAGTCGGGTCAGTGACAGTCTGAACTTCCAAATTGCTTTTTGAATGCAAAGAGTTGTTAGAAAGCGAGTTCAGAACAGGGGACAAAAATTATCCCTGCTTTTGAGGTGAGCCGCTGAGTTGTAACTGGAAAGTGCTAGAATATGTGGCTTAATTTTCCATAGCGTTTCAGTATTTGCAATGTTTTTCAAAATGTCTCTCGGATGAAGAATTTGGTCCCTAATGGCACGAGTAGTTCCTATCCAAAGAGCTGAGCTCATCTCTACATTTGTGGTTCTGCTAGCAAATAATATTCATTTGCCAGCAAAATAACTGACACACAAAAATCCTACCCAAACAGGCAGCAACAGTTGACTTAAAAGTAAGACTTAAATTGGGTCGGTTTAAGCTAGCCCCATTTCTGTGGGGAGATGTCTCTTAGGCTCTGATGTATCTCCATTTCCATTTCTATCATCTCTTATCTCCATCTCCATCGTCTCCAGATGCAAAGAATCAAGATCATTGGTAAAATTGCAGCATAGGAGATTTATTCATACTTATACAGAAGAATCTGGTCAACTAACAGTTAGCACTAAATTGGTGTTAGATATAGGGAATTCAAGGTGGGCAGAGCTTGGATCTCTTGTGGCAATGCAAGGATTCCAAACTAATGACACATTTAACTCCCCTCCTCCCCAGCTCTGCCTGCTCCTCTCTTACATGTCTATACACAGTAGTGACTCCATTATGGTTTCAAGGCTAACGTCCTTGGTTTCCTGGTGGCAGTAGTCATGCAAACCTCTTAGGTCTTGGGTATGGCCATAAGATGGGTTCTTCCTAGACTGTAATGTCTGTAAGACTGGGATAATTTAACAAATTGCCCCTTGACATCCCTAAGTTTAAGCATACCGATATCTTCCAACTATGGAGAAGTTGACATTGAGGCCACTATATCAAAATGTGGACATGGACTAGTAAAAACTGGAGCTTCTTCTCCCTTTCCTGGAGAAAGACAGACTGTCTCTTCTTTGGGTCTTCAATGGCTTTCAGACAAGGCCAGGAACATAGTGTTTCAAGATCTAGTTAATTTTTTTTTTTTTTAGAAAACTGTGTTGTCATTTGCAAAGAAAGTACCATTGACTGTTATTCTTTGTGCATGAATACGTACCACCGTTGGTCTTCTCCACGTCTCTCTGATTCATCAATGAGCACTTGATGGCACGTCCAAACTCATTTGGGAACGGCGTCTTCTGGGAATAAAAATATGTCAAAAAGAAAGTGGACATCTAATTATAAGATCTTTTCTGAAATATGAAGTGTTATTCATCGGTTAATAACTATTCCTTGGTTGACCTCCTGCGAGCCGATCATGAAACATTTTGACGTGTTGAATATAACTGAACAATGCAGCATATTCAATATAATAAGTACATTAGTCCTCCGTTAGATAAAGGGCTACTGTTATTCCACCGTTGTGCCAGGATTCAAAGGAAATATATTAAGTCCTTATCAGCCTCATCTTAACTCTACAAGTTCGGAAACCATTATCAGATGACTAATTTTGCTAATAGGGTGCTTCTAGTACATAAGATGAATGGAAATGAAATAAGCATTGATGCTGGACACTGTTGTTCTCCCTGCAATTAGTAGTAAGCAGCTAATGAAGCCTGGCCTCTATCCACTTTGCTGCTGTCATTCCATCTCCCCTACTCATCTATTTAGGCACAAAGAGATTCTCGAAGCATGAATGGCTAGAAGTCAGCCCAGGTCCTCACTGGTTCTTTGGTTCCTTTTGAAGTGGTGGAAGAACTGAAAAAAAGAAAGAAGAAAAAACAATGTTTGGGAATGAGAGACAGAGGTGAATGCATTGCCGAATTAAAAGTGTCTTTCTTGGCCTCTCCACATTTTACTCCATTCTAATCATTCCCCTGCTTGAAAAAAATAAAATAAAAGAATATAATGCTACATTAGAACCTGAGCATTGAAGTTGGGAAGGATCCGCACACATTCATTGAATATTTTCTTGTTAGAATAGGAAGAGAGAGATGTTCCATCTCTCCGTTCTGCCCCAGTTCTAAAAACGAGGTCCTTCTCTATTCAGTCCTACGGGCATAAAGCGGGTATATAAATTGCGGGAAATCCATCCTAAAAGCGGATTGCCCCATAAAAAGAATAAGCCACATCCTTCAACCATTCACGTTTTCTCGTGGATAAATATGGCGCTCCATGAAAACGCGCAAGAATATTGGTCCATTTGAAACGGAATGCGAATGTAACGTTTCCCTTTAGTCCTTAATAACGCTGCTGCCTTTATCAATTTCAGTTATTCTGGCAGTATTGCTGTTCTTCAGAAACAAACGTTAATCTATTCTGAGGCCTAGCGTGGGTACCCTCTTTCAGTCTCGTCATAGAATCCAAGGGCTGGAAAGGGACCTTGGAGGTCTTCTAGCCCAACCCCCTTCCCTAGGCAGAAGCCCTTGTTCCATCTTGGACAAACAGTTGTCCGATCTTGTCTGGAAAATCTCCAGGGATGGAGCACCCACAATTCTAGGAGGCAAACTGACTAACCATTCTCCCCGTCAGGAATTGCTTCTTGCCTGGCCTTCATCTTCTCTGCGTGGTGAGAATTCCACATCAGGAGGCAATCACGCCGACCCTCCGGAAAGTGCCTGCATTGCTTTGGATGGGATCCTTCTTTCCAATCCTCACAGTCCTTCTCCAGCACTGATGATGTTACCTAGTTTGGGTCACGAAACGTCGGCAAGAAAACAAGCAAGCTCAGAGAGCACCGAGGACCCCATAATCCTTCTCTCTTTCGTGGATCTTCACCTTACAAACATGGCTACCGTAGGTCAACAGTCTGAAGCCAATCAAACTGGCCACAGGGTCATGCTAGCTAAGCCACGGTTCCAGTTCCGTGGTATTTGCAGCGATGTTTTTTGGGAAATCCATCCCCCTCCCCCTGTGTGTATCCCAAATTACAATATTGTTCCACTCAAGATACAAAGGAGTCAAATTTACCATAAAGTGTTTTGTTTTTTTCACCCTCTGCTTTGTTACAATAGATGTTTGCGCTGGTGATGGAAGGATTTGAAATATTTCAGCTGCTACTTCTAAATTGCATTAACTTATAATTTGGGGTTTTATAATGCTAAGCTGCCTTAATGTATAGTGTTTGATGAGCCGGTTTGGATTTGCATTGGTTTAGACATGGTTTAATTTTCCTTCCCTTTGCAACTCTTTTATTGCCGTTTTTATTTTTAGCAATCTGTTATTATTCTCTTGTTCATGTAGGGAAATAATACTGTGTTTTCCCCAAATGAATAGCTCGAAGCAATAGCAATAGCATATTGGTATTTTAATTTACTTATTAAATACACGCACTGAATTTTTTGAAAAGAGCCAGGGCGAAGTTGGCAGGATTGCCCCCCTCCCCTTCTGCCATCTTTTTTTCTGAAGTGTCTGAGGATTGCATAAGCTAAATTATTTACAGTTTGTCGATTCACAAAAGAGAAGCCGATTTGGGTTATTTACTTTTCCGATAAGGAAAGAGGATTGAAATTGTTGTGATCTGCTGCTTTGTTAATTTCATTCCCGTTCACCAGTGTATGTAAAAAAATAGGTTTTATTTCTTTAAAAAAAGAACTCGCTTGAAAGCCTCTATTAAGATCGCACAGAACTTATAAGAGTAAACAGAACATGAAAAGATCCTAAAAATATAAATCAGCAAGTGGTTGATAAAAATAGAAGTGCTTGGTAGCGGGGAGGGGAAAAAAAAAGAATTTGCTTTGCTTCCAGTGACAGGAAACTTCAAGTACAATATACATTATGGGTATCTACAATGGAATGGCCTGGAGCCCTGCCAGTCCTAATTGGGAGCAGAGAACAGTGAAGATGGATCCCACCACCCATCAACCTCTTATGTTCAATACAAATGATGGTCTGGGTGAATGGACTGCTAGAAGGGACTGGGGTTTGTGGAGTGGAGAACGGGGAGGACGATAACCGTGGGGTCCTTGGTGGTCTCTGAGCTTGGTTGTATTCTTGCAGACATTTCATTACCCAGCTAGGTAACATCATCAGTGCAAGTGAGTGTGGGGCTTGTTCACTGTTTATATACAGTTCCCTGCCCCGCCAGTGTTGGTGGCATTGAACTTAGGCTGTTGTTTACAGCTGGATGGATGGATGGATGGATGGAGGGATGGATGGAGGGAGGGAGGGAGGGAGGGAGGGAGGGAGAGACAGACAGACAGACAGACAGACAGACAGACAGACACATGTGGGGTCCTTGGTACTCTCTCATCTTGGTTGTTTTCTTGCAGACATTTCATTACCCAGCTAGATAACATCATCCGTGCTGTTGTTACCTAGTCTGGGTAATGAAATGTCTGCAAGAAAACAAGCTCAGAGGACATCAAGGACCCCTCATTTCCACCTTGAGCTTCTCCTTGATTGGCATTTAACCCCTTGCCGGTCTTCCACCTCCTCTTTACAGGTGCTGATGCCTCAACCAACACCATGACCCCCACGATCGTGATCCCTCCACATAACTCAAGTGCAACCCCTGGGAGCAATGGAGCCATCCTGGAGTGTCTGGCCAATGGCAGGTAAGGTAAACCCAGCCCCCGACGAGAGAGCCAATTTGTTGGGGTGGTTAACGCAACAAGCTAGAAACTGGAAGACGGCGAGTTTGAGTCCTGCCTTGGGCATGAAGCCAGCTGGGTGACCTTCGGCCAGCCTCCCTCCCTCAATTCTAAGACAAACCATTTGGAAGATCTGTATTTATTGCTCCGTACGACTTTCTTTAGTCAGTTTTGCAGCCAACTTTATTTTTTGCAACCTCACCAAAATATGTGTTCTTTTGGCACAGACAGATTTCAAAAATGCATGTATGTATATATATGTATATATGGGTTTTTTGTGTGTATGTATATATGTATATATATGTATACATACACACATTATTTGTAGAACTACTGTCAAACACCAGAGATTTACCTCCTCTGGGCCACTGTTTGTGACAATTATCCAGAGTGCTAACAATTTTTAAAATCAATAATGACTTCTCATTTTGTTCCACATTTTGGGCAAAAAATAAATGTTTGGAAAAGAGGAAATCAAAGTATTGACTGCTGGGCAACTCTTCTACCCAAAATAGTGCTTAATGAAAATTGGGAACTCGCACACTTTCCTTCTGAGCAACTTGAATATCTGGCCTTGATGAAAAGAGGGAAAAGATGCACCCTGGAAGAGAATCTGGAATGCTTCGAGGGCCAGCTTTTCCTATGAAAGCAGAGATTTCAATTATTTCAATTATTTATAATTGAATTATAATGGACGTATTTCTCAATACGGATGTACCCCCTGAGTCGCATTTATTTTTACCATCCTTCCCTTAGGCAAAACAAACCATTAGCATGAAGAAGTAAAATTACCATTTATAATTAAATGTGGTCGCTGGACGTCAGTTGAGCCTGCCCTACTGGTGGACAAAATAAAAGAACAGCAGATGTTCAGAGACTTCAGCGAATGTTTGAACTTTCTCTGTATTTGTTTACTGAGATGCTCAATCAGGGGTGTCCAGCCTTGGCAACTTGAAGACCTTACAGATTTAAAAACTCCCAGAATTCCAAAGCCAGCACAGCTGGGGAATTCTGGGAGCTGAAGTCCACAGGCCTTAAAGTTGCCAAGGTTGGAGACCCCTGCACTATATCATTCTTCTCTCTTGGGGGAAAGAGGAGATACAGCTTGTTATGCATGCCCTAATCTAGCCTTCTCCCCTTACTACTAGGATGATCCCCCTTCTATTGCCAGTATTAGAGCAACACTCAACTGTCCAGTTATCTTCTGTACCTGGAAGGGAAATAGGTCAAGGAGCAAAGGTCTTGGACTCTGACTCTGTTGCTATCTCCCCCATTCTGATATCCTTTAGAATACCTTGGATATCAGCTGTCATGATTCTCAAGTAGCCTGGTTCTACCAGGCTGGGGGTTATGGGTTTTGTAAGACCAACAGCTCTGGAGGACATCTTCTTATGAAAGGCTATTTCCCTCCCTCCCCACCTTTTCTTTTTTCTTTTTGCTGGATATTTTTGCAGAAGATCTGGGAGCTGCTTCTGACTTTCTTTCTAAGCAACTCATTCTCTGCACACCTGTGGTTCTTTCTTAGCGGGATGATGCTAACGTCATAACTTACGTCAGAGCAATAACGGGCACATGTTTTTTTTTCCCCCTCCTAGCCCCATTGAGAAATTAAGTATCACCTGGAAGAGGAATGGGAAAATCCTCAATGGGATCGGCAGCCTGGGCAGACGTCTAGCTATCACGAACCCAACTTCAGCTGACATGGGAATGTATGTCTGTGAGGCACAACTGAACGACAGCCCCATCCAGCCTGAAAGAGCTAACACCTTCCTGTCTATCCTGGGTAATGCTGGTTTCTTTCCTTTTTCTTTTTTTTCATATTAAGCATCTTAAACCAAAGGATAATAGCCAGTTGAAATAGTTATTGTAATATGTCATTGACTTGCCCATCAAACTTCTCCACAGAGGATAAAACACAGGAGGGCGTGTAAGGCAGTCTTCAAAATTAATTCATCCCTTCTTTGCGGGTGCTACTATTAAGGATGTTAATAGGATATGTCCTTTCTTGTAGAAATTGTTTGTTTGCTTATTGGATTTCAAGGCCACCTGACTCCAAAGTGGCTTACATTATTTATACCAGGGGTAGTCAACCTTGGCTCTTTTATGACTCGTGGACTTCAACTCCCAGAATTCCTGAGCCAGCCAAGCTGGCTCAGGAATTCTGGGAGTTGAAGTCCACGAGTCATAAAAGAGCCAAGGTTGACTACCCCTGATTTACACAAATACCTAATTTAAAAATGAACACATCCTCCCGGACAAAACCACATAAGTAACATGAAAATGAAAAATGAAAATTGTTCCACAGACACCCTAATCCAAGACCTGGGAACTTAAGTGAGCTCTGGCACATTGGAAGACAGAGAGCCGTACGTATCTTCTGTTCCTCACGAACAGAAGCCATTCAAAATCTTCAGTTGTGATTGTCAAATTAGAACGAGTCTAAGTGCTAAGACACTTGTGAAGCTTCCCTTTCCTGGGAGACGTTCAGGGACTTTCTCCTTGTGCCCTAAGACCACCCACCTTCGTCTGTTGCGATAGAGTCACAAGAAACCTGTGAAGGTTGCCATGAACCTCAGCCCTTTGTGTATTCAGGTGCGTTGAAAGATTTAGAATCTGACTCAGAATAGAGCTGGAAGGGACCTCGGAGATCTTCTAGTCCAGCCTATATCATTTCAGACAGTCCCTATTTCATTTAAGTCAAGCAGAAGTTCTTCCCTCTGTACTAGAGGCTGTTCCAGCCCCGTCGTCTGTTTCCTGCTTTAAAATAAATTACATCAAGGTTGGTTTTAAGTTCCATCCTCGTCCTTCCATTTCTCCCTTTCTTTCACTTTTTCAAATTATTGCCTCTCTTTTCTTTCGAAGAACAAGAACCCGTTTCCGTTATTTATGATTTGGATTCAAATCAGTTTATGCCATCCCGCCACCCTGCAATTTTATAGTAACTCATTTAATTTTTATTTTATTTTATTTTTATTTTTGCTGTACTGTCAGATCCTGCCTCTTGCAATGCTGCAAGCAATGATTCTTCTGTTGCGGCTGGCACTTAGGTGTGTTCGGATAATATTAAAAAAAAAAAACAAGCAGAGATAAAAGATCTGAAAAATCGCAACAGCTTTGATTAGTAGCTTCTGTTTCTTTGTGTGCCATGCTTTATTGCTAATCTCGGTTTTTAGAGGGCTGCTTGATGAACAAAATTATGAACAGAGGCCACAGTGTAAAAAGTCAGGAACAACACTAGTGATCAATTCCCTTTCTTGCGCCTTGGACACCCGAAGTCCTTCTCATTTTAATTTTTATCCAGCTTGGTCTGTTACGTTTATATATATATATGCATTTGTGCCACAGCAAACTGTGGAATAATTCATGAAAAATTTAAAACAGAAACCCTGCAAGGTTTTAATTGGCAAGGGAACAGAATCTGGAGGAAAATAGACCCAAATTTAAAAACGAGAGCGCTCATATAAAAGGGATAATTCTTTCTAAGCTATCCTGAAGGTGTTTCTTGTACAAGGCTGCATTATTAAGCCCTGTTTTAGTAGCACATAAAAACCTAATTATACTTGTCCAATTGTGCACGTAAAACATATGCTGGGGACACAAGTAAGGAACACCACACTGCAAGTTTTGGCTTCAGCAACAAAACATTTCTTGAACTAGTTTAGAATAAAATCCATGGCTAAAATGGCTAAATGTTATTTGCACTGGGAACGCCGTCCACTGAATATTTCATCACAAGTCTGGAAACACTAGAAAGGCTACATATGTAGACTTTCTTTCGTTGGGATAAAATCTTAAGTACGCCCAAAAAAATAAAATAAAATAAAATAGAAACACTATGATTTCCAGAAAGGTCTTTAATGGGTCATGTTTATAATCGAGGTAGGATACTTGAAATAGTTCACCCTGGAATCTGAAGGAATTGTTCCAGAAATCAATAGACAGTGATAATTATGTGTCTCTACAAGGCAGATACAATTTATAATTTGTAACCAGGACTAACAATAAAGATCAGCATGATGTTGACGGGCAAAAGGCCACGTGGATGATGTAAAATGAAGGTTCAGTTCTGGGTAGGTATTAGAAGAGTTTGAGGGTGCCAATCTGAAAGATACAACAGGTTAAATGTCGTTCAATGTATTGACTTAAAAGTCAAGCCAGTGCAAATTTCTCATTGCTATGAAGGGGGAGAGGAGAAAACAGCAAAGAGGACAAGTTAACTATAATTCTGCTTTTCTCTAGTGGAAGAAAGGGCAGGCTAGCTTGCTTTGGGAGAATACGGTGCTCAGTGACGACAAGCGGATCTGTGGTTAACCCAAAAGGACAAGAGAGAAAGTGAAAAACGATGCCGTGAAGTCCATTGTGGGTTAAAAAGATCTTTTGAGTTATCAGTCATTGAGTTTTGTCTCAGTGCAGTCTCATACGTCAGAGTGTCTCAGCTGTGAGTTGGGACCCCTCAGAGATTATAATTTGGTGTACGGGGGACAGGATTATGAACAGACAAATGGAAGGGTATGTCCTTGCTGCTCTTTGAGCCTGGGGTTGGTTTTTTGTTTTTGTTTTTTTTGGCAAATGTTTCATAATCTAACTGGGTAACACCATCAGTGACAGAAGGAAATGGGATTTGCTCTCTGAGCAAACCTCCAGCACTGAGGATGTTACTTAGTTGGGTCATGAAACGTCTGGAAGAAAACCACCCAACTCCAGGAGAACCAATTACTCCACAGTTCAACCCTGAGCTGCAAATATTCTCTTCTGTGTTTCCAACTATATTTTCTACATCTTTCAGCTAAATATTGTGCCACAAAGTTTGAAGCACGCAGGGTCAAGGCCTTCCAATCTGCCCCTAACTCTCGAAAGCATGCATCTAGGCCAGCTCCTATCAGAAACTATAAAAATCAAATTATTTTAGAGCTTTAGAATTATTTGAGAGTATCTTTACAACTACCTAAGGGAGTAATGAGGTTTTCTTCTTGCTGGAGATGTTCAGTTGGCGAGATGACAAAACGGATGAAGGATTCTTTCACCAAGCAAGGTTTTCTTTTTCAACTCATCCATTCCATGATTTTATGCATATTTTTTTTTACGTTTCTGAGCTCTAGTCAGACATTTTAAAGATGGCTTGATCTTGCAAGGCATTGCTCTCATCCTGATTGTTCCTAGACTATTATCTCTATCAACACGTACCATTTTACAAGGTTCCTATATGAGGATCGCACCTTTTTCTGCTGAGCCAAATGCACCGATTTGCGTTAAGCATGGCCTTGATCAAATAACCTAGGATCAATGAGAAAAATCAGGGTCAAGGAAAATCAAGCCATCCACTTTGACTTTCCAATAATGTCTAGGGGTGGGGTTTTTTTTTTGCCTCCTGTCCACAGTAAATGTATCTCTATATATTAGTGTCTACTTGGGCATAGAAAATCTATTATAGTTGAAAATTTATACTATTAAAAAGCTATAAATTGTACAAACAGCTAAGCACATTGGTTTCACTCTACAGGTTTAATTTTCTCAGAGACGCAATTTCTTGACGCCTCTGTTGCCAAGAAGCAGCGAGAGCAGACACCGAGGGTTTTTTAAATAATTAATAGGAGGACATTACATATAAAATGTACGGGAAGAAAGATCGTAAGATCGTTCCGAGTTTTCCCCTCAAGATTGCATGTGGATGTGATTTGGGTTTATTAAGCTAGGGAATGAGATAGCGTGTGTGACACACACTTATGTGTGTGTGCGCCTGTCTCTTTCTGCCAGGAGCAAGACAGCCGCTCCGAAATGTAGGAACAAAAAATAAAATAAAATAAAATAAAATCCGTTGAATTAATAACTACGAATTAAAATTAATTGCCTGTAAAATTAGGTATCCATTCATAAAATTAAATGAACCCCCATTCACATCTATCAACTATATTCAGACTTCGGAGAAACCACCGTTCTCAAATTTGGCAACATGTAAACCCACGCAACAATCACACCCACACCCATTCCTCTCCCCACCCCTTTTTTAGTAGAAGCTGTCCAAAAAAAACAAAAAACCCCAGGATGACAGGAGAGTTGTGTAGGGAAGGGATGCCAAGGGGGTGGGGAGGAATAAAACTGGATAGAGAGGAGAGGAAAAGATATTTAGACCAGGAAGAGAAATAAAAACCATTCAAAAGGATTGAAATTGAGGGTGGAGGTTCGTTCCCTGAGCTTGTGGGTGGCTTTCCACACATTTCGTTACCAGGCTAGGTAACATCTTCAGTGGAGTTTAGGCGTGTCAGTGTCAGTCTTCTTCTGCTTTGTGTGGTCAGTAAGTCTTGTGATGGAGAAGTCACATCAGATGAGGATCTTGTGATGGGTCTTGTGATGGGTCAGGTGTGACCCATCACACCTGACCCATCACAAGACCCTCACTTGATGCAACCCACACTTGACCCATCACAAGACCCTCACTTGATGCGACTCTCACCTGGCATGATTCTCACCTGATGTGATCTCCACATCACAAGACTTATTGACCACACAAAGCCCTTATAAGCAGAAAAACACCGGCACCGACATTCCCTAAATTCCGCTGAAGATGTTACCTAGCCTGGTAACGAAATGTTCGGAAATCAATCCACCAGCTCAGAGAACGAACCTCCACCCTCATCCTCCACCCGAGCTACAGAAATTTGCCGCTAGATGAGCAAGAGTGAGGCATCCTGCACTTTACCAGTCACTTTCCACTTGCAATCTTCGAAGGGTGTCCCTGCTTTTAGCAGAGATGCGTTGCCACCTTTTGCACCTCTTCTCCATCTTCTGGCTTTCAACAGAGTCTTTTCTTTGAATGGAAGACGGCCTGCACCACAGAGATTTTTTTTTAAAAAAACCAAACACCCTTGTTTTCCTAACAGCCAGTACAGTAATGGCTGAAGCCATCCCTTCTTTTCTTCCAGTTCCTTTATGATTATTATTTTTTTTTTCATCAATGTCATAGCTGTGGCTGGAATAGATTTTGGCAGATGTCCACCGCCTGAAGAAAGGTGAAGAACAAATGCTGGATCTCACTTGATTTGAGCTGTCAATGGAACAACTCAGCCGGCTCTGCTAATGAACCTTTAGCCCACTTCACGACAAGCGGTAGCCGTAGCAATTTGTGTTGGCCTTTGCGGCTCTCGACAACGCCAGAAGCTGAGAAAGAGAAGGGCCCAAAAGATTAATTTTTGCAGGCTAAACCTCAAGATGGGACTCATAGAAGACACCTTGTAAGGTTGCAAAAAAAGGAAATAGTGAAGAAGAAGGACGGGCAGAGCCCGGGGGCGGAATCAAGTGAGGAATCATCTAAGTTCAATCCTTCTTGAATTCCATTGGTCTGGCACCAATTTAGTGCTGACCATTAGTTGACTAGATTGTTTGTGTGTAGGCATGAGGAATAAACCAGCTTAACTGGAGCTTAACAGGTGATCCTGATTCTTCCTGACTGGTAGCCTCTTGTGTGGTGGCTCCTTTGTGGGTTGAGATTTTCTAGAAAGGTGAAATAAATGGTTACCCTGAACCACGATAAAATGGATTAAAGAAGATTTGAGTCTCAATAGGGTCTACAGGGAAGGAATGTACAGTAGTTACTCCATTCTTATTAGTTCTAATGAAACATGTATGAACACAGACGAATTAATTCAAACCTAGGAGCCCATCTACCAGGAGAAAAGTTGCAATTATAGTCCAAATAGCAGGAAGTAAACTTTACCCTCAGTGATATCCCCAAATTGTTTGCTTTGTTTCCTTGGTTTTGCTTGATGCTTACTTCAGATCCCTTTCTTTAATTCGATTTGACAGTGGCCAGTGTTATCAATTTAGGAGGCTGCCATTCCTACCCAGCTTGCTTTCAAAGATAGAAATTAAACAGCAAGCGAAGTCTTCTCTTATTAGACAAGCCAAACTTGCAAGGAGTGGGCATGCTTGCTCACATGTCACAGAACCAATCCTGGAGGGTTGTAGGAATGCCGAACGCCGCACCAGTCTCAGTTAGTCCAAAGCTGTTGTGACGTAGCTTAATTTAAATTTCCCACCTTCATCGCACACCGTGAGGAAAACTTGATGGGATCCTTATGCACCACGCCGTGCTACATTTCTGCTCTCGTGTTTTATGTCTGAAGCTGCATGGGTTATTGAGCAGAAGCTGAGGCCGACCCTTTCATCTAATCTATTGCTGTAAATAAAACCTTTATGGAAGAACCTTCTCAGCAGAGAATTGAAAAATTCACTGATTCGTGCTTGTAAAATAAGAAGGCCCTCGGCTCGGATGTTAATCTGCCGTGTGGCACTCTAAATATGAATTGGCAGTGATTCCATACGCTCTGAAATGCGGGTTCCTCAACGCCGATAATTGCTGAGGTGGTTTTTACGAGCCCGTCGCTGAAAAGAAACTGTGAACTCAAAACTAAAAGTCAGACTTACTCCATTTGTAACACTATATTAAACCCATCGGGGTGACAGGGCTGGGTGAAGACTTGGAAGGGAGTGGGTCTTCTCTATGCTCGTACCTGAGTGTGATCTTCTGCAACCGAGGAGAGTAGCTCTACCATTGGAGAAGAACTAATGTGGTCTTCTGGTTTGTCTTCCGTAAGAGCCACCGTATTTTACCGCTGAACCGGAAGACCGGATTTTGCTAGAAGTACAGAAGACCGTGAGCATCCCATGCCAAGCAACGGGTAAGTAGGGTAATGAACAAAGAAATTCATTTAAAAAGGTACAGGTAGTTCTCGACTTAAAAGCACAATTGGGACCAGAGTTAAGTGCCCAATTTGGAGACCTTTTTTGCCATGGCAGTTAAAGAAATAAAGGCAGTTGTTAAATGATTCACCCGGTCACTAAGCTGACTTTGCTTATCTGTTGGGAAGGTTGCAAATGGCGACCACCTGACCCCAGGATGCGGCAATCGTCATAAATACAGGCCGGTTGCCAACTGCCTGAATTTTAATCCCATCACAACGGGAACGCTACGACAGTCATAAATGCGAGGACTGGTCGTAAGTCACTTTCCATTGCCGTCATACTCTTTGTCACTAAAGTGGTTGTAAGAAGAGGACTTCCTGTATCTATCCTTTATGCTTTTTTAAAAAAAATAAAAATAAAAATCTGTTCCTGGCTATGGTAAGATGGAGCTGTCCAGCTGACTGCAATTTATTTATGTTTGGGTTAGTCATTTGAGAAAAAAAAAACACTACCTTTTTTTTTCTTAAACAACCCAATATAGATAGCAAAGAGGCTGGCAAGGTGCAGTGTTCTGAAGATGCCCTTCGGTCTTTGAGTGCTCCATAAAGAAAGGGCTGAACATCTTGAGCCGGATGGATTAATGGAAGGGAAACAGTTGCTGTGGGACCCATAACTTAGGTTGCAGAGAAGCAGTCAATAACTGCAACAGCAAAAGCTCCTTGTTTCTTAAAATTATGGAGCTTCTTCAAGAAGAGGAAAATGTCGGCAGCAACAGACGTCCAGCTGCAGTTACACTTCTGCGATAGCCTTCATTCATCCCCGTTTTAACGGGAAGATGTTTGAACAGACCAGACCTTGCAAAACATTTATAATCCCACTTAAATCCAAACGCCTTTCTCAAAAGGATCCTCTTCAGCAAGAGGTTCCCGTTGCCTCTTTTAGCATGCTAATGCAAAACAACCGAAAGGAAGCGTAGATCTCTTGAGAAGGACTGATGGTGAGGCACTTTGCGTTTCACGGCATGGCTGAGTCACTTTTGAGTCTGGATCTCATGAACATAAGCCCCCAACCGTCTTCCTCCTCCTCCACTCTGTAAACCTCACTCCTTTCTAGCAGTGATGATGTTACCCAGTTGGGTCATGAAACATGACCAAGCTCAGAAACATGACCAAGCCCAGTTGGGTCAAGAAAACAACCAAGCTCAGAGAGCCCCAAGGATCCCATAGTCCTTGTCCTCCTCCTCCTCCCCACCACCCCATTCCCTTCTAGCACTAGTTGAGTCATGAAATGTCTGTAAGAAAACAACCAAGCTCAAAGAGTTCCAATGACACCACAGTCCTCCTCCTCCTCCTCCTCCTCCTCCTCCTCCTCCTCCTCCTCCTCCTTTCCACAACCCCACTCCCTTCTAGCATTGATGATGTTACCTAGTTGGATCGTGAAACATCTGCAAGAAAACAACCAAGTTGGACCCCACAGTTCACCCCCTGAGCTACAAATATTCTCTTCCATCAGAATGAACCATTCTTTTGTGGTCTGGACAACTTCTCTCAACTGATCCCATTTGGGAATCCCTGCAGCCACTTCCAGCACCCCTCCCTTCTAACATCTCAGATGGTTCTCTACTTCATCCAGCAGACTCCTTGTTCCTAGCACCTCCCCATGAACCCAAAAGCACTCTTAAAAAAACACTTTCTATCGCCTCCTGAAGGATGCCATTTACCTGGTTACATTTACCCAGATGGGACTTTTTCAGGTATCTTAAATCTTTGAGGAACACGGGTGCTTAATGGGTTTCCAATGACTGTGAAGCACCCCTATCTACAATTCAGTATCATCTGATTGAGAATGCGTCCAGGCTTTCTTTGCGAAGACAAAGCATCAGTGAGCATTTTGTCCTTCCTTTCAGAGGATAATTTCAGCAGTTGTGGTTACAGTTGAAAAATTAGCTTCCCCGCTGATTTTTTTTGAATTAATATTATTAATAAGTCAGAAGGGATTTAAGGAATAAGCCAAATGCTAGACTTAATTCTATTATGTTCCCTTTAAAATATAAAGAATTATTGTTATTCAAGCTTCAAGCTATTTCCATCCTTATTTCTGTCCTGGGTGACTATTTCATTTTCGCATTATCTGCTTCCTCATGACTCCAGTCTGTAGTAATTTCAGTTTGCAGCAGCTTCACGAAGTAAATTGTGCTTCTGCTAAGGATTCTGACAATCAGAATTTCTGTGGATAAGCCTTTGGTATGAACTTTAAATCGCGTTTTATTTCCCAGTGCAATATTGCGTCTACTTTGTCACAAATAAACACCCAGCACACAGAAGGTGATTTTTTAAGACAATAAATGGCTTTATTATTCTAACAAAATGGAAGCTTCAAGTGCGATTTCAGGAACTGATTACATCCTAGTACAGAAATAGTTTTATCGCCACTATATTTCCTTCTTCGTTTTCAGAACCCTTCTTTTCTCATTTGTCTCTGTATTATTTTGGAAAATCATGCAACTTTCCGTCTGAATAGAAAGACGAGTAAACCGAGGACAGAATTTTTACATACAATTACATTGACTGTATTGACTTTTGAGTTCATAAGGCATTGATTTCTTCTTAATTTGATGCAACTTGATAAATTATATGTACTGTGCTTTCTTAAGCATCCATATTTGGGGGAGAGAAACGAAGACGGTTGTTCTAGATGTCACAAAGGGGAGGAGGACCCCCCAAAAAAGAGGTTCATGATAAAAAAAAAGCTGGTGAGAGTGCAAATCTGAACATGTTTTCTCTCTGTTGGTCTCACGCAGGCATCCCACGGCCTCTTCTAGCTTGGTATAAGGACGCTGTCCTCATCAGCCAACGAGTTCATCCTCGTTACACAGTGCTACTCAACGGAACTCTTCAGATTCGGAGAGCACAGCCGGAAGATTCTGGAATCTTTCAGTGTTTTGCAAGGAATGAGGTTGGCGAGATAGAGAGCCATACCTACCTTGAGGTCACCAGTAAGTTTGGATCTTCACACAGTCTGTAAGGGGGTGTGGAAATTAAAGAAAGGTTTTGGAGCACCTGCTACAGTACTTAGTGAGACTCTGTCAGGCATAAGTAACCAGAGCCACTTGTGGCTAGCCTATGTCAATAGCTTTATTGCTTATTACCTGTGTTACAAGAATCTCCCCAGACTGCTTGCCTTCCTCTGGGAATAACCAAATTAAGCTTCATGGATCTTGGGGCAGATCAAACAAATGCCATTTGTGGCTGCACAATGACTCCAAGCTAGGTCCTCTCTTGACCCCTCCTTCCAGCCTTTCCTCAATAATCCACCCTTTACTTACAATTGCATTTTCTCATCTCAAGCATACAGCCGGTGGTGGCTACATAAGGTGTTGCTATCGCCCACACTGTTGAATGCTTCTGTCCTCTACAGAATGGTGGAGAGACGTCCCCCATCACCATATTCTCCAGCAGTAGTGTCACACTCCTGACAGCTTAGGAAGCAGCATTTGACAAGTTGTCGGGAAAGTGAATGAAGGGAGTAAAATGGCAAAAGGGGAGGGTCATTCCCTCTCAAGAGTTCCTCATTTAAATTCCACATAGATTTTGTGGTGGCCATATTTTACTCCTTCCTGACTGCATTTGTCTCCCCAAGGTGGGCCGCTTCTCTTCCCTACCCATTGCATCCACTGTCAGTTTTTCCGAAGAAAAATACATTTCCCCCCCCCAAAAAAAAGTTTATGAAAAATTGGGGGTCAACCAGGCTGAGTCTGGAGCTTTTTCAGAGCTATTCCTGAGTTTTCAATGCAGTTGGTTGGGGAAATTAATGCCATTGTTCCTTTAGAATCTCTGGAGCAATAAAAAAAACCAGAAAATAGACTTTGGTCCCACACTGAGATAAAAAAAATGGGAATACGAAGAATAATGGCTGTTTTCCATGTAGATCAGGGAACAGTGCAGGGTTATCTGAATGTAAGGGAGCAATGGCAGGGTCAGCTAGAAGGACCTGTGGTCTTCTCAGCTGGAGCTAGATTCTGGGAGGATGGATGGATGGATGGACACCTGCTTTTCAACTTTCCCAGTGTGTAGGCTGTTAGCTATCTATTAGGCCTTCCACCAAATTCACACGTCTAAAATCTTTTTCTGAGCTGAAGATAATAAGGCCCTCCCCCTGAACGTCTGCATCAGAGGCTGAGAGAAAGCCAAAGAGGTATTATGAAAGGGAGCACATGGCAATATTTTGAATCAAATGGAAACTTCTTTTGGCTGACATTTAATTCCTGCAAACTGGTGTCAGACTGAAATTGCTTTTCATCCTGCAATTGAAGACTCAACAGCCCTGGCTTCATGTGATCCGTCCATCCATTCTTCTCAAAAGCCCACTGTTTGGCTTGATCTCAAAGTGGCTGATGCTCAAGGGGCAGCGTTCTTCTGAGAGGGACAGTGAGCGTTTGGTGTCTACCCCGCGAGGGGAGCTTGGGGTTATCATGACGTTCTGGTACAGTGGGGGAAAACTCCACAAATGTTCTGAACTTTCAAGATGTTCTCTTGGCCATTTTTTAACAAAACTCCTGGTTTCGATTCCAGATGTGGCACCCACCTTCTCCTGGCCCCCGGCAGATGCCACCATCACCGAAGGGATGAGTGCCGTGTTAAGATGTGAAGTTTCTGGAGCTCCAAAGCCCGCCATTGCATGGAAAAGGGGTACATGCTTACTATTCTGCTAGGAATCCACTCAAATTGTGGTCGCTCACCAGGACAAATGAGCATAGCATTAACATCTTCATGCCCTGCAAGTCAAGAGGACTGAGGCTGTTTCCACTTGCTGTGTTCCAGGGAATCAGATTTTGGCCAGTGGCTCCATTCAGCTCTCCAGGTTCCGTCTCCTTGGGTCTGGCGGTCTTCAGATCAACCCTGTCTTCCTCGAAGATGCTGGGGTCTACACCTGCTGCGCGGTCAACTCCGAAGGCGCCCTGAACGCCTCTGCTTCTCTCACCGTGTGGAGTAAGACCCTGCTCTTTTTCAGCGTTCCTGTTCATCTTGACTTAATCGGCTCTCCTTGTAGCTGATTAATTAGGAATCTAATGACAAAGCGTCGGTGTCACGAGGCTAGGGCAGGCTCTGAGTAATAAGATCATGATTTTTAGAAGCAATGTTGAGAACCACCTTAACAATCTCTCCTGAAAGAAGCAGCCAGCATATTTTTGGCAGCCTCTTAAGGTGGCCTCTGCATTCATAGGTCTGATTGATTGCAACTGTTCATCCTTTGTTAGGAAGGCCGCCAAATTAACATGGGAGAACCCAGCCATACGTAGAAGGGAGACAGTAATACTGCGACAATGTCAACTTTTAATATTACTAATGTATTAAAAATACTTGTATGCCACGTCCCGCTGTAAAGATCTGGAAAAGAAATGAGGTGCATCTCAAGATCACTTAAGTTAGATGGAAGTCACCCCAAAGTGCTGTTCATTGGCCAGGCCTCAGCATCCTCCTGATGGGATGGGACCATATCTAAATCCAGCATTTAGCTGCTTGTTATCCAGCATCGGATCAGTTCAGAGGGAGGCTGGGAGAGGCTAAGATCTCCAGTGGAACTTTAGCATATAATACAAACGTACAGCACCTTTTAATGTCTTGCTGTATCTTTGGCTTTGAGCTTTGTGCAGTGGAGTTGCTCTTTGTACATACCCCGAAGCATCAAAAAGAAGGCCCTTCGCAATGGTGTCTCGGGGCTAACATGTTGGTTCTACTTTTGTGTCATCCCACCCTCTTTACAACGCACCCCCCCGAAAGCTTAGCAATGGATGAGACCTTCACCATTCACTTCCTAAAAACCTGCAGCCAGAGGCTGTCTTCAGGAGCTGGGTGGCGGGATAACGAGTAACCAGGCTTGCAGTCTTCCCAAGGCAAAACCCCAAACCAGGATGGAAACAGGCAATTCGACCTGAATTGTGGGTTGTCTCCTTTTCAGATCGCACTTTTATCGCCCGCCCTCCAGAGGACAGCACTGTCATTAAGGGGACAACAGCAATGCTGCAGTGTGAAGCTGCTCACGACCCAAGGATTTCGATCAGGTTTGTTGTCTGAATGGAGATTCTCAGTCCTCCAGGTGACGGTTGTCCCAAAGGTGCTTTTTCAAGGGGCAACTGGACTTTCTTTGTAGCAGAAATTGGGCTGATCAGGTTGATTGTGTTTGTGGTTGTTGGTATCATTTATCTCAGCTTAATTGTCCCAGCCATCAGCGTTGGCTTCCCCTGGTTTTCCCAACCATCCCAGTTTGAGATGGTAAGTTATGCCAATAATCACATCCGGTTCTCTTTATTTTTTTCCCCGCCACAACCATATACATTATTTACGATGAGCCACGTTTCACTTCATGATTTCAATACAATGTCCTATGATTTACTGTCAAGGTTAACACAATATCAATAAAACCGACTTGTCACAAGCCGATCCTTAATGAGAAGGAAACCCAAAGCAGTTTAAGGCAATTGGTTTTGCAAATCGGTTTGGGGGAAGCCTTAGAAGCGTCACATTTACCCCCCTCCCCGAGAAAAAATACCAAGTACCAAAGATTCACCAGATAAAGTGAATCTTTAAACTAACAAACTCAACAAGCAGGGGATCAAAAGATTCCCTTCTGTGTTTCATACACAAGAATGAATATAGATATATCCAAATCTAACTAAAATGCTTCCATTCCCCTTAGAAAACATCAAACAATGCCATTTGTCAAAAGGAAAAAAGGAAGGGGAAAAAAAAACCCTAGACTTGCATAAAGAAGAAACAGTATCTTAGAAGCTTTTTGTTCTCATAAACCCTGGTAGGATTCTGAGTAGACGTCCCACTATAAATGGTTTAAAGCAGGGATTCTATTTTACAAATTTGTGACATGAAATCACAGAGAAAGGATAAAGGAGGACCAGCCCCACCACAAACCCACCCTGCAATCTTTTATCCTAATCTAATAAAATCTTTATTGCTATCGAAGACCAGCATAAGAAGTTCAGGCTAAGTATAATTAACATCTACACAGTATTTTTGGAGAGTGAAGTTTGTTCACCTGTTGCCTAAGAAACCTTTGCAGCAGCTTTGAAAGACAAGGCAGAGAATATTCTAAGTTTGGTATAATAAACATCCTTTATTCTTTAATCTCAGTTTTTGAGATGCTTGCCCTTTACAAATCACTGACCTTGAATTTTGAAATGACAGAAAGTGTCTAATCTTTTTGTAGGCGCCATGAAAGACCATATCTACTTATACCGTATTATTGATCATTCTTAGTATATTAATTATTACATTTAATAACAGCTTGGGGGAGAGGAAACCTGCCCTGTGTACCTTTATGTATGGAAGGAGTTGTTTATCACACAGTATGATGGAACATATTTTAAAAATGAAATAAAACCTTGGGCTTCCCCTATAGATAAATGAAGAGTTTTGGCTCCTGTTAGTTTGTGGAGCAAAACTCAAACGCTGGGTACTTTTAGTGAAGCCAAGAAAACACAACACAAACTTGCTATGCCCATCATAGCTTCAAATTTGTCCCCCCCAACCTCAAAAAAATATGCGAGGTATTTGTGTTTGAGGTCCATAAAGAAGGATTGCATCCTTTATCACAGTTTTTATCAAACTTGACAAATTCAAGATGGGTGGACTTCAACATCCAGAATTCCCTAGACAGCCATGCATGAATGGCTGGGGAATTCAAGGAGTTGAAGTCCACCCATCTTAGATTATTCACCTATGGTTTTGCCGTGTAATTTCAGCACATTCATCATGTTTAACAAAATAGACTGATGTACTGTGACCATCAGGTACACTTGGAAGAAGGATGCCGTGATCATCAATCCATCCAGCAGCTCCCGAATCACCATAGAGAAAGATGGCAGCCTCACCATTGGCCAGACGTGGTCAGGGGACATTGGAGACTACACCTGCGAAGTCAGTTCCTCGGGCGGGAATGATTCACGGGTGGCCCGAATGGAAGTAATGTAAGTTCCCTCGTAGCACGTTGGGATAGCAAATGTCAGGTGTGAAAGATCAGGTCCCTTCATGAAATGAAACAGATTTATTGCTAATCATTCTTAGGCACAAGAGTCTTCTCAACTAACAGTTAATACCTGCTTGAGGTTAGATGAAGGTCAACAGAACTCAAGGAAAATTGGACTTTGTTTGTGCCTATGTAGGGATTCTAGGCTGACCCCTCTTTTAACTCCACCCCAGGTTCTGCCACTCCTTCTCTTTTATAAAACTTGTGAAATGACAAGCAGCTTCTTCCTTTATATCTTTCTTAGCTTTGACTTTTGTCTTTTATTTGAGTGTATTCCCTCCCCGAAGGTTTTAATTTTGCTCGAGATTCATCACACAGAAAGGCTTTCAAAATCAATGAAACTAAATCGCCTGAATAGAATATTTTATGAGCTACTATAAAGTTACACCAGAAAAGCTAGTTTACATAATAATACCAATAGTTCTCTCTGTTTAACATTCATCATTCAACAAAGAGACAGGATTCCTTTTTCTTCCCAGCTGGAGTCCTCATCATGACAGTTGTCTCTACTAATCAGGATTGGTCTTATTTTTTTAAAAAAAAATGTATTTCTAAGGTTAATTAGATCACTTCCCTCCAAAGCTTCTGGACATGGCCAGAGAGAATTCTTAACTCGGCACATTCACAGCTTAATTTGTAAATGCAGATGCCTGGATGTGATCAGGGCTCTTGCAACTTCAGATGGTTGCTAAACAGATGGTTGCAAGTCAAGGATTATCTGTAAGCTGTAATAATCATCTCCTCTTAGGGGTCCTGGGTGCTCTCTGAACTTGCTTGTTTTCTTACAAATGTTTCATTACCCAAACTAGGTAACATCATCAGTGCTGTTTGCTATCCGTTTATGTTTTGGTTAGTGGTGGTAGTGGTGGTGGTGTCCTTAGAGGCTCTTTGACTGGGCTGGTTACTGTTGGCTCTTTGGCAGTTTCTTGATTGGGGTAGTATTGTTTACTTGACTGTTGGTCTGAAGTTGACCTTGGAGTTAATCTATGTTGATCTGGATGCTGACTGCTGGTGGAGAGGTGCTGGAGTCTTTTGTTCCCTTTTGGACTGGTTGATTGTCTCTTTGGCTTAGTCTATAGATGTGGTTAATGTCTATGTGTCTGTTGATGGCTAATTTGTCAGAGTGTCAGGCTTCTAGAAACTCCCTGGCACTTTGGGACTTGGCATGGACTCGGACGGTCACGTGTTCCCAACGGAAACTATGGTTGAAGTCTCCTCTTACTGGCTCATTTTGAATATTCAGTCAGCCCAATGAACACAGCAGACTTTGCATGGATGGCAGCCATGGGTCTCTGTACGTGACAGCAATGTAAAAAAGCTGAATGTGCGCGCGTATGTGTTTTTTTTCCCCCGACAAGCAAAATGTATTTGCATCTGCCTAAAGTGCTGCACGTTGTGCAGAAAGACGAAATTGCAAGATGATTGGGTCTTATTATTGCAGTTCATGAATCGATCGGGAAAAAAGGGCTTTTAACAAGCCCACATTTCTGCCCAGGTCCTCTGATCTCACATTCCTTCTTATGTGAGATTTTCCTCATTAAGGATTGTGTTTGCCTACTTTTCTCCCTATTCAACCTTCTCGTGAAACTGAAAAGGCCTTGAATTCATTGCTCCTTGACTGAATTTCTTCCACCGGAGCAACAAATGCAGCTTGTGAAAGAATCAAAGTGTTTTGTGGAACAAGACGGAGAAATCTCCTAATGTGATAATTTCTAGAATCTAGAAGGTCCATCGAGTTTTGGAGGGAACAGTATCCATTTTCGCCAGCTCACCATACCTAACCTTCTTGTGAAGGCTCCTTTGTCAACCATCCCAAATAACGTGTGCATTTTTGAAGTTTATTACAAGACATCCTGGGTTTCTGAAGAGCATCACCTCTCCACTGCCAAGCCTAGATTGAGTCTGTTTTTGAAATTGCCGGCTGTTGCCTCGTCCTGTTCATTTTTTTTCATCTGGAGACGAAATACAAAATGAAGAAGCCTATTAGAAGCTGACTGTAGATTGTCTTCTGTCTTGGATTCAACAGGGGTGCATAAATCCTTTGAAAGAAAGCTTCAGAAAGCCCAGGAGAGCATACCGCACACCTCTTTTTGAATTGTTAAAGCAGACAGGCCGGTTCCTGGCTCACAGCTGCTGCCAAAGCAGTTCCCAGCTGTCCCTGCCTGTTTATGCATCAGCAGACCCTTGGCTTTGCAGTTTCCCAGATGCGGTTGCTTTAATGATAGCAAAAGGAGATGCAGAATGTACCGCAGGGGTGTTCAACCTTGGCAACTTTAAGACTGGTGGACTTCAACTCCCAGAATTCCGCAGCCAGCATGTCCAGAGGTCTTAAAGTTGCCACGGTTGGATGCCTCTGGTGTGCTCCTGCGTGTTCTGAAGCACCTCCTTCAAAGGATTGGCCCAGCTTTCATTTGTAATTTGACATCTCCTGTGCCCATTGAGAACTTTTAACCTGGCATTTGGGCTGTAGACCATCTCCAGACCTTTAAAAGACATTGCAGGCCCTTGACTCATCGGTTTCAATTATCTTCTCATCCTGGCCGGGTGTCCACCAACTGGGATCTCTGCCAGCCTTGCAGTATTAACCAAGGTTGTCTACCATTGGATTTAAGGACTTTAGAGAGAGAATATTTTATGCTACAAACTGGGCTGGTTCTCAGGGACTCTAACGTAATTCTCTTCTGTGGGGTCCTTAGTGCTCTCTGAACTTGGTGATTTTCTTGCAGGCATTTTATAAGCCAACTAGGTAATACCATCCGTGCTAGAAGGGAGTGGGGTTTGGTCCCTGTTTATATACAGTAGTTTGCCCTGCCAATTTTGGCAAGAGAGAGATTTTCACATATACATATATATATTTTGCTTGCTTGCTTGCTATGGAGTCTTTGGTGCTCTCTGAGCTTGCTTACTTTCTTGCAGATGTTTTATGCTCTAACTAGGTAACATCATCAGTGCTGGAAGGAAGTGGGGTTTGTTATCTAGGTGGGTAATGAAACATCTGCAAGAAAACCACCAAGCTCAGAGAGCACCAAGAACCCCAGATTTCAACTCTGAGCTACAAAAATCCTCTTCTATTGGTTCATTCCCTTCCTCCACTTTCTCCCTTAAGCCATTTCTTCTTCCATCACTCCTTGTCTACCTCAGTTTCCCCATATCAGACAGTAGGAGCCAGTCCTCCACTCTGCATCCGTAGAGATTCTGTCAAAGGACAATCAAAATGCAAACACAATGACAGCAACAGAAAAAAAAAGAGTCAAGAACACAAATCCTAGCAATATAAACCAAACCAGTTTGAATTTCTCCATCAATAAAAGAGACTCAATAAGAATGGCTTTCAGTAATGCACACTGGCACAACTCTAAATGACACCCAGTGATTTTTTTTTTTTTTTAAAAAAAACCTGTTGTGGATTGTACATATTTCTTCAGCTGCATTGACTGCTTGTACCATTTGCACTCCTTTTATTTTCCACGCTTCATCTGAGTGAGAACAATTAAGAAGAAGTCAGGCAGAAAGCAGATTATCTTTTCCATACAATAGAGAAGGTTTTTAGTCATTTCCAAACTCTCTGGTGGGCTATTATGCAGGAAAGAAAAATTACTGCTGTATCCAAAATTACCTGCAGTGGTAGAAAAACACATGTGCCGACTTGCAGGGTGCAAAGGGAGGGGAGGATTAAGTCTTCTCACCCAATGCCTTATTCTGAATGCCTGGGTGAAACAGAAGGAGATCTCAGAAGATTCCCTTTGTAGCACCGAAAACATGTGTTGTGTGAATCGGACAGCTTCCCAAAATAAGCAACTGGTCTTAAGCAGTACTGATAGGAAAGCAAGAGAACCATCATCAAGGTAGACCCACTGAGAAACCAATGTGCTTGGAATAGAATAGAATAGAATAGAATAGAATGGATTGGAATGGAATGGAATGGAATGGAATGGAATGGAATGGAATGGAATGGAATAGAATAGAATAGAATAGAATAGAATAGAATAGAATAGAATTAACAGATTATAGACTAGACTAGACTAGACTAGACTAGACTAGACTAGACTAGACTAGAGTAGAGTAGAGTAGAATAGAGTAGAGTAGAGTAGAGTAGAGTAGAGCTGGAAGATGACTTGTAGGTCATCTAGTCCAACCCCCTGCCCAAGCAGGAGCCCCTACACCATTTTTGACAGATGGCAGTCCAGTCTCTTTTTGAAAGCCTCCAGTGATGAAGCACTTCATGACTTTGTGGTAGCACACAAGCTTTGGTATGCAGACAGGAGGCCTAGTTCAACCCTTTTGTGAAATCCAGAACAGCCAACTCAGAGGAAAATAGAGCAATGGACAATAGCAATAGCACTTAGACTTATATACCATTTCATAGTACTTTACAGCTCCCTGTAAGCAGTTTACAGAGTCAGCATATTGTCCCCAATAATCTAGGTCCTCATTTTACCAACCTCGGAAGGATGGAAGGTTGAGTCAACCTTAAGTCCGCGAGGAATGAAAGTTCAGGCTGCTGCTGATATGAACATCCCAGTGTAGGTGCTAATCTATTGGCTTTTAATAAGTTTTTGTCTGGTTCCAGCTGATTTCCTGGGCAGGGCAGCTAAATAGCTAACCGGGAAACCATCCTGTTGCCTTAAAATGCCTTGTTTTAAGATTGGTACCCAAAACGCCAAGCTTATGTAAAAAATTTTTTAAAAAAAACACTGAAAAGGATTTCCCCCCCCCTAAAATTTGATAGCATCTTGAAACTTCTCGCCAATGGATGAAGAGATGTTTTATTTATAGTTAGAAGTCCTCCTCGTTCATCTCAAGAGAAGATTCGTTAAATATCTGCAGCATATTTCCCTACAGCAGATCTAATAATAGCACTTACTTTGGGTTTCTATTTTAAAGGCAGTGTAATATTTTTTGAGTTGGAAGGATTTTTACTTCCTTGTTTAGACAGACAAGATTTGCCCCTTTGACACTTCTGAGATTTCATGAATAGGTAAAAAAAAATAAATCGTAGATTTAAATTTTCAAGAAAGGCAGGAAATCCAGATCAACACATCAGAGTTCATGACTATAAAAGTAGCTCTTTTTTCTTTTTTTTTACTCACTGTTCTTGCAATCCTTCCTGTGCTTCAGTGCATGACATCAAAACATTTGTTCACCTGAGATTAATAACGGCTAATATTCACTTTTAGTTTGGAATTGAGAGGCCGGTACATTTTTTTGGACTGGAATTCTCTTTCCTTTCTCCATCAGTGTTTCTGGTGAAAAATGTTGCTTGCATGCTGGGTGATTTTACCTTTAAGGGCTTAGAGTTACGTAGGCTTGAATGGCTGCAGACAGTTATAGATTACTGAAGGCAACCAGTTCATTATCCTCAGATTTTATGGTCTTTGAGATTAACACCATAGACTATTTAACTGAAAAGACCATTTAACATTTTGCTATTATTACAAGCCGAATATAACTGAAGAAAGGAGTTGGCGATAATGTGACAGTTTAAAATATACCGGGTTTTTCACTTTGATGCTCGCCATATGTGTCGAACTCTGAACTCCATTAATTCCAAGTCATCGCGGTCAATATACTGTGAATTAGTGGGCCACAGTTCCGACTTTTCTAGATTAAGCTCTTCTAAAGTTGATATCTCAGCCAAGGTGTTAATAAAGTTTGCAGAAAGTCCTCTGGGTTCATCAGGAAATTCTAAAGCAGAATTTGAGGCATTTGTCTCCTGCCTGAGCAGGGGGTTGGACTAGAAGACCTCCATGGTCCCTTCCAACTCTGTTATTCTGTAATTCTGTAATACATGAACTCGGGATGATTAGAAACATTAGCTGATGCAGTCTTCCCCAAATAAGGAGCCAGCATGTTTTCCTAAACAATGTAGACAAGAGTGATGCTGTGTTTCAGGAGACAGAGAATCTCTTTGCGTTTCCACTTTGAGATTCGAATTTGAAGTAGGTAAAACCAGATTCCCATCATTTTCTACTCACCGCAAAGATCTCTGTTTCTAAGTCTGCTTAAGAGAACATCCTCAAGTGCCAGCAAAGGAACATGAAAGATTACCTACTACCTCTACCTTGAAAGACATGCCTAACCAGCAAAAACTGGTTGGACTTTCCTGCAGTCATTGTCACACGTTTATTTGGGGCATCAGTAGTCACTCTCCGCTAATAACCGTTCTTTCAGTGTGCACTTGCATGTTTCGTTTTGCATAATTAGGCCGTTCGCTTGACAGTTTTCACAGCTTTTCTGCAGAAGCGCAGCCCGCTTTGAAAGAAGGGCCAGCTGTAACTCAGACTGGGATTTCAGCAGTGTGAACAGCTTCCAATCAACGCATGGGTCCTAAATTCACTGTGTTGTACAGTCGCTCCTTCAGCTTTTGTGGTGCTTGATCTCACTTGCTCTGGCACATCACCACCTTGGACTCCAGTTATGTTGGAAAACTGCCAGCTAAACTGGAAGGAGGGGTCAAGCGAGGACATAGCTTGGAGTCCTTGCATAACCTTGGCCTTCCCCAAGAGCCAGGAAGCCTTATCTAACCATTCTCAGAGAAAGGTACGCAGTCTGGGGAAGTTCTTGTAGCACAGGTATTAAACAATAATGTTACTGACTTTAGTTATTCACAAGTGGCTCAGGTTGCTTGCACCTGAGAGATAATATGTGAAAGAATGCGACGATCTGCATTTGTAGAAATTATGATTTGCATCAGGCAGTTCCCCTTATTACATTAGCCCTTAGAATTGTTGCAGAGGCTTTCTGTCGCCTCCGTTGCTGTTGAAAAGGTAGTAGCTCTTTTCATTTGGAATTTAATAAACAGTCAGAAGCAGGCTTGTTCCCTTTCAGGGATCCCTTTCAACTAAATCTAATTTAGTTCTTCAGTTAAGGCCAAGCTGGTAAGGAACCACGTATGCGGCGATGCCAAATTAAGTTCTTTTCTCCACGTCAGCCACATCTGAAACGCCGGTTTTAAAACGGCACCGAGCTGGAAATGCATTTGTTTACGAAGATGGTCACACTGAGATTTTAGATAGCTCTAAGTACGCATCAGCTTCATAAAACATGAAAAGAAATGAGTACAGATTTAAATTAAGGATGTCAAGTACAATTACTACTTTTTTGTGTGTCGAGTAGCGAGGATCAGCAATAATTGACATTGAAACTTCCTGAGAGTACTCAGAGCTAAATTCCTAGGTGGGTTGCATTTCCCCTTTCTTTGAGGAAGGAGATAAATCAAGGTTCGTCATCTGCAGAGATAACTTAAGACTTGGTGAGCCAGTAGTGTGCTGCAGCTGCCAAAAAGGCCAACACAGTGCTAGGCTGCATTAACAGAGGGATAGAATCAAGATCACATGAAGTGTTAATACCACTTTACAATGCCTTGGTAAGGCCACACTTGGAATACTGCATCCAGTTTTGGTCACTGCGATGTAAAAAAGATGTTGAGACTTTAGAAAGAGTACAGAGAAGAGCAACGAAGATGATCAGGGGACTGGAGGCTAAAGCATATAAGGAACGGCTGCTGGAATTGGGTATGTCTAGTTTAACGAAGAGAAGGACGAGTGGGGACAGGATAGCAGTCTTCCAATATCTCAGGGGCTGCCACAAAGAAGAGGGAGTCAAGCTATTCTCCAAAGCGCCTGAAGGCAGGACAAGAAGCAACGGGTGGAAACTAATCAAGGAGAGAAGCAACCTAGAACTAAGGAGAAACTTCCTGACAGTGAGAACAATTAACCAGTGGAACAACCTGCCTCCAGAAGCGGTGAATGCTCCAACNAAGCTTTCCTAGTGCTTTTCAGATGAAAACAATGCATGTTTCACTTCCTTTTCCGCATCTTTCGGAGAGGACAGGTCTATGTGCGCTTAATGCCATGCATTTTTAGAAGTCCTGTCTTAAGGCTATTTTTTTTCCAGTACTGTATGCTAAAGGAGTGCTTGTTATATTGTATTTGTGAGTGTTTTCATTTACTCTGCATTATACTTTTAATCCCAATTATGGTATTATGGATCTCCCAACCCTGACTTGTACTGATAGATCTCCAAAATGGTAGATCTCCACCACCTTAAGTGAGTTTCGAAATTCTCTCCAAATAGCCATGATGTCTTCTGCTCGCCTAAGTATTAATAATTCTGATTTAAACCCTCACTCCGCCCCATTCCATCACTCTGATCGTCTGCTCCTCAGTTTTACAGCTTTTCAATTAAAAAAAATCTCCCCATAAAAAGAATTTATGGACCAAGTTGCCTCAATTACACAAAAACACCAACAAATCACAAATGTGAAAATTGGCTTTTTACCCCTAGGTTAAATAGCGGTGCCATTAGCAGAGAGTCTTCCAAATAAATCATAATTAGAAACCTGACACAACTCATCAACGTTCCAACATTATTTGCAATAGCAATAGCAAAAGCACTGAGACTTATATACCACTTCACAGGGCTTTACAGCCCTCTCTAAGTGGTTTACAGAACCAGCATCTTGCCTCCAACCATCTGGGTCCTCATTTTACCATCCTCGGAAGGATGGAAGGCTGAGTCAACCTTGAGCCGGTGAGAATAGAACTGCCGAACTGCTGGCAGCTGGCAGTCAGCAAAAATAGCCTGCAGTACTGCCTTCTAACCACTGCGCCACCATAGCACTATTTGACATGGTGATTAATCCAGTCCACTTGTAACCATCTTGGCAGACTTTTTTGTCAAGTCCCTACTTGTTGGTCCAAATGGCAGGTGGAATAACAGGTGGTTTATTTTCACAGAGAGCTGCCACATCCACCACAGAACCTACTTGCCACTCTGAATTCTTCCTTCAGCCGCAGCGTCATCCTCTCCTGGGTGAGACCCTTTGATGGAAACAGTCCCGTTCTGCACTACATCGTCGAAGTCTCTGAGAACAGTAAGTGATGGTCAAGAGCCCCCTTCACCTCCGGAGGCTTTCTAGCCAATTCCTCTTTCTCACTTTCTTCGAAATAGCTCCTGGCAAGGCATGCAAAACCGGTGTCCTGCGCATGTTATTTGTGTGGATTTTTAAAAATAATTACTATTTCACTGAGCGAATAATGGCTTGCTCTGCCATGCTGGGGACCTTAATTGGGAGCTTCCCTTGGCCACATCTGTTCTTCCAGCTGCTGCGTACTGCATGACATTTGGCTTCCTAAGCCTAGGGTGAGCACCTTGCTATCCCTTGCTGGAAGCTGCCGTTGTGAAGTCCAGGGATTGTTCTGAAATTTTGGTGGTGGTCGAAGTCATGATATTTTGTCATTCTAAATTTCCCTGGTGATGAACTGCACATGGATGACCAGAGCCCAGTTTACAAGGACTCCCTTCTGAGATTTTGCCGTTCTGAGTGGTCAGATGTAATGCAGGATATCAACCGTTGCCAGAATCTAACCGATTGACTAAGGGAGGATTGTCAACTGGAAAATGTAATAATTCACCTCTAAAATTGTGTAAGAAGCTCAGCAGAGATTTGATAATATCCTACCAAAATTGCTTCGGTAATCCTGGAGAGGATGAAAAGATTCTTTTTTTCTGAACTCTCACACACTGTCGGACAAATCCTATGATTTTATTTGATAACATCATAATCTACCAGCATATCTCAGTGCCCATCAAATACACGAACTTTGCTCGTGTTAGCTATCTGCGAGCACCCCTACAGAAAGGAGAGAAAACCAGGGAGTGAGCGGATGGTGGAGATCCAACAGAATTGTATAATTGGAGGAAAGGGGAAGGGGTGAGATCAGTTGGATCAACTCTATAAAAATGAAGAATCGGGGTTTCATATCTGAACTGTCTATGGACCTTTATACTGTCAAGAAGTTACAATATGTGGGAACATCCCAAATCCTCGCTTGCAAAGGAAGACAGGGGCAGGGTAATTCTCCAGGGGTCAAGAGATATTTGTAGACAGGATGCTATGGGGTGTGTCTGTTGCAAAAAAACTAAACACAGGAGTTTGATTTTTACCATACAGTGCATCTGCTCCCAAATGGGGTTCTACAGTTATTCAGCGTTTCTCTCCTTTTGATTGCCAAAGCTTGACTGACTTTCTAATAACATATAATACACATGTCAACTTATAGCCTGAACAAAATCCTTAATTCAACTCACTATTATTAAGAGCAGCTAGGAAACTGCATCTTCTTAAGTATGAATTTAAGACAGACGATGGTAACCTGTAGCTTCTAAATTTATATTGTGGGGGAGGGAAGAATGATTTCTGAAAATCAAAGTAGTAGTTTCTTCTGGGCGGCTTACAAAATGGTAATTATTACTCAGAACAGGTATACGATATTAGTAAATACTTTGTTAGCTCCCTTTAAACAAGAGAGAGAGAGAGAGAGAGAGAGAGAGAGAGAGAGAGAGAGAGAGAGAGAGAGAGAGAGAGAGAGAGAGAGAGAGAGAGAGANAAGCTTTCCTAGTGCTTTTCAGATGAAAACAATGCATGTTTCACTTCCTTTTCCGCATCTTTCGGAGAGGACAGGTCTATGTGCGCTTAATGCCATGCATTTTTAGAAGTCCTGTCTTAAGGCTATTTTTTTTCCAGTACTGTATGCTAAAGGAGTGCTTGTTATATTGTATTTGTGAGTGTTTTCATTTACTCTGCATGAGTATACTTTTAATCCCAATTATGTTATTATGGATCTCCCAACCCTGACTTGTACTGGTAGATCTCCAAAATGGTAGATCTCCACCACCTTAAGTGAGTTTCGAAATTCTCTCCAAATAGCCATGATGTCTTCTGCTTGCCTAAGTATTAATAATTCTGATTTAAATCTTCACTCCGCCCCATTCCATCACTCTGATCGTCTGCTCCTCAGTTTTACAGCTTTTCAATTAAAAAAAATCTCCCCATAAAAAGAATTTATGGACCAAGTTGCCTCAATTACACAAAAACACCAACAAATCACAAATGTGAAAATTGGCTTTTTACCCCTAGGTTAAATAGCGGTGCCATTAGCTGAGAGTCTTCCAAATAAATCATAATTAGAAACCTGACACAACTCATCAACGTTCCAACATTATTTGCAATAGCAATAGCAAAAGCACTGAGACTTATATACCACTTCACAGGGCTTTACAGCCCTCTCTAAGTGGTTTACAGAACCAGCATCTTGCCTCCAACCATCTGGGTCCTCATTTTACCATCCTCGGAAGGATGGAAGGCTGAGTCAACCTTGAGCCGGTGAGAATAGAACTGCCGAACTGCTGGCAGCTGGCAGTCAGCAGAAATAGCCTGCAGTACTGCCTTCTAACCACTGCGCCACCATAGTACTATTTGACGTGGTGATTAATCCAGACCACTTGTAACCATCTTGGCATCCTTTGGCTAGCCAGACTTTTTTGTCAAGTCCCTACTTGTTGGTCCAAATGGCAGGTGGAATAACAGGTGGTTTATTTTCACAGAGAGCTGCCACATCCACCACAGAACCTACTTGCCACTCTGAATTCTTCCTTCAGCCGCAGCGTCATCCTCTCCTGGGTGAGACCCTTTGATGGAAACAGTCCCGTTCTGCACTACATCGTCGAAGTCTCTGAGAACAGTAAGTGATGGTCAAGAGCCCCCTTCACCTCTGGAGGCTTTCTGGCCAATTCCTCTTTCTCACTTTCTTCAAAATAGCTCCTGGCAAGGCATGCAAAACCGGTGTCCTGCGCATGTTATTTGTGTGGATTTTTAAAAATAATTACTATTTCACTGAGCGAATAATGGCTTGCTCTGCCATGCTGGGGACTTTAATTGGGAGCTTCCCTTGGCCACATCTGTTCTTCCAGCTGCTGTGTACTGCATGACATTTGGCTTCCTAAGCCTAGGGTGAGCACCTTGCTATCCCTTGCTGGAAGCTGCCGTTGTGAAGTCCAGATATTGTTCTGAAATTTTGGTGGTGGTCGGAGTCATGATATTTTTGTCATTCTAAATTTCCCTGGTGATGAACTGCACATGGATGACCAGAGCCCAGTTTACAAAGACTCCCTTCTGAGATTTTGCCATTCTGAGTGGTCAGACGCAATGCAGGATATCAACCATTGCCAGAATCTAACCGATTGACTAAGGGAGGATTGTCAACTGGAAAATGTAATAATTCACCTCTAAAATTGTGTAAGAAGCTCAGCAGAGATTTGATAATATCCTACAAAAATTGCTTCGGTAATCCTGGAGAGGATGAAAAGATTCTTTTTTCTGAACTCTCACACACTGTCGGACAAATCCTATGATTTTATTTGATAACATCATAATCTACCAGCATATCTCAGTGCCCATCAAATACACGAACTTTGCTATCTGCGAGCACCCCTACAGAAAGGAGAGAAAACCAGGGAGTGAGCGGATGGTGGAGCTCCAACAGAATTGTATAATTGGAGGAAAGGGGAAGGGGGTGAGATCAGTTGGATCAACTCTATAAAAATGAAGAATCAGGGTTTCATATCTGAACTGTCTATGGACCTTTATACTGTCAAGTAGTTACAATATGTGGGAACATCCCAAATCCTCGCTTGCAAAGGAAGACAGGGGCAGGGTAATTCTCCAGGGGTCAAGAGATATTTGTAGACAGGATGCTATGGGGTGTGTCTGTTGCAAAAAAAACTAAACACAGGAGTTTGATTTTTACCATACAGTGCATCTGCTCCCAAATGGGGTTCTACAGTTATTCAGCGTTTCTCTCCTTTTGATTGCCAAAGCTTGACTGACTTTCTAATGACATATAATGCACATGTCAACTTATAGCCTGAACAAAATCCTTAATTCAACTCACTATTATTAAGAGCAGCTAGGAAACTGCATCTTCTTAAGTATGAATTTAAGACAGAGGATGGTAACCTGCAGCTTCTAAATTTATATTGTGTGTGGGGGGGAGAATGATTTCTGAAAATCAAAGTAGTAGTTTCTTCTGGGCGGCTTACAAAATGGTAATTATTACTCAGAACAGGTATACGATATTAGTAAATACTTTGTTAGCTCCCTTTAAACAAGAGAGAGAGAGAGAGAGAGAGAGAGAGAGAGAGAGAGAGAGAGAGAGAGAGAGAGAGAGAGAGAGAGAGAGAGAGAGAGAGAGAGAGAGAGAGAGAGAGAGAGAGAGAGTGTCAACCTGTTCTATGTGTTCTCAAGAATTCTCTGGAAGTCAACATATCCTTAGCTAAGATTAGAGGAATTATAGCAGAAAACATCATCACTTACTATAATTTTGGTGTCACACATGGGAATGTATTTTATCGCCATCTGAATATTGTCTTCCATCTCTCTTTCAGTGCAGAGTTGGGATTTATACAAGCGTTATCTGTAGATACGTTCTGGTCAAAGTAATTTGCAGAAGAGATCCTTTCTGTCACAATTGCTGTAATGAATAAAAATTACAGATGATTTAATTTAAGTGATTGTTTTAAATTGGCCTGTGTCAGCTTGGTGCCTTCCAGAACTGCCTAGAGCTTCTGCCTAGCATTTGGGATGGATAAAATTCTCGTTTTATGTAGGGCTTAGGATTTTGGACCCCTGTCAGGCCATCTTCTCAAAGCAGGGTGGAAACAGCTGTTCAGGGCACAGAAAACCACCGTGAGGACAGTGTAGGGGAGCGGAAGACCCTTCTCTCCATCTCCCCTTTTCCTCTGAAAGGAGAACATTTCCGAGGCATCAAAATAGAAATCTCTTGAGAGTTGTATTCATTACACAGGATGCTGAGGCCCTTCAGCGCATGCCCTGCACACATGCGACTTATAAGAAGGAAGAGTAGGGTTAGTGATGAATGGGGTGGAAGAGAGGGTAACCAGGCCATTCCACCTTCAACCTGGAACGCAACTCAACCTCTGGAGTAAGCTCCAGCTGCCTTTTACAGCGTGATGGTCACGATACCTTTGCCCCTGCAGAGTTGAGTTCGTGATCAAGTATTCTCTATCCACCGGGGGATTCTGGGGAGTGAAAAAATTCAGGCGTTGTCCATCACAAGGGAGAAGAACCTGGCAGGAGAACATCATGTTGATGTGACAATTGATGCCAAGTGAGAGACGCTATGAAGGTCCACTGAGTACAGCTGATATGGTCCCCTCTACCGAACTTCTCTAGATCTTCGGGAATGGCTGCTTAGGAAGGACAAAGGCCCTGAAATTGGTCGTGGGTATTTATGTAATGCTTCCTCTGAAAGCAAAGTAGAAAAGGGCACAAAGAAATATTCCAGTCCGTGGAATAGCCGTGTTCTTTTTGTAGCGTTGAATAAGTGATTTTTATATCCAGCCTTTTCTTCTGGCTGATTCTGTGCTTCAGGGAGAAGCAGCCTTTGAAAAAGGGTTAGTTTGATGATTAGGAGAAACTTGCTGTTTAAATTTTTAAAGGTGCTCCTCAAACTGGCTGGGTCCTTGGGCTGTGCAAAAAAGCCCCCCCCCTTCCCCCCCTCTTCAAACTACTGTTTTCCCCGCAAAGCCGAGGGCCCGGGAGATGAATAGGGTTGGTTTATATTAGTTTTTACCTTAATCTCTCTTCTTGCCAGATCTTTTATCTTCCACCAAGGAAGTGAGGGCGGGGAAAAAAAAAGACTAAGGCATTCTACGGATGCAGCATATAAACAGAACACAATTCTAAGCCGGTGGAGAGATTAATAGGTTTGGCTGTTGCTGAGTTGATCGAACAGGTTCAGGTTAAGCACTCTTGAGTGGTGTTTACACTAGCAGTAAACAAATGGAACAGAATAGCTTCAGGGAACAGACCAGTGACAATTAGCTCATTTATGGTCATTCAATATTCTAGTTAGTGTCTGCCCTTCCGTTTTCTTGATTAAACTTCTTTAAGTTGCTTACTAATTCGGCCCGGCCTTCTTTTCACCTTCCTATTCATTTTTGTCACATTCTTTGGACACCAACACAGCAACAAATCCTCTTTTGATTCATAGCAGCTCACCTGTGAAAGGCAATGGAATAATCTATGTGGTTTGTGGAAGAGGGAGAAATGGAGGGAACAGACTCGGTGGGGAATTGCTGACTACCCTCAGGTTGACAGATTGTAACTCCTTCACCATGCAGGTGGGGAACACTGAGAGTTGTGGTCCCAACACACCTGAAGGATCACACGTATCTCCCCACTATCAACAGGAAGCGTAGTGAGGACATATACTGTAATTGTCCAGCGGCTTTGGACCACATCCAGCTCCTACAAGGAGTTGGTGTCTCAACACCTAGATAGACCTTTCCACTGTGTTTGTTGAAAAGTACTGATACTTAGGATTGGAACTTTCTCAAAATGGGGCAACCATGATCCAACTTAAAGCTTACGTAGCTGTTGTGAAGAAACCAAGCAACCTCCATCAGGGAGGACAAGTAGGAGAAAGGGGCTACACTGAACTATCCATGCAGACGGTTCTCCCCTGTAGAAACCATGCAAATTTGGCAGGCCACCTTGGTGATAATTTGAATTAATTCAATAAAAATACCCGATGTGACTTGCAAATAAATATCTGTATTTCTTGAGGTCTTTGCTTTCCAAAATATTTTCAGGATTTTTTAGATAGCCATGCTAGGGGTTAGCAGTCTGAGGTTTTCAAGAAGAGACTGGACAGCCACTTGTCTGGAATGGCATAGAGTCTCCTGCTTGAGCAGGGGGTTGGACTAGAAGACCTTCACGGTCCCTTCCAACTCTGTTATTCAGCCAGCCCTTTCGAAAAGTCATCTGAGACAGCTTCTCCATTTTCCAAATTTTGGGGGGGGGGGACTCTGGAGCATCTTTTGATACTGACGAGAGAAATTTATCCCATCCACCCAGTGCAGAGGCAGATGGCTTTCTCATAATAATCGCCGCAGCAGCCTCGGATGGAAAGAAGGCGATTCTGCTTTATTTCATGCAGATTTCAAGCTTTCATTTCTTCGCAGCCTTGCAGGGAAGAAACGGAGCGCCTGAGCCACAGGCATTGGCAGCGGAATAGATTACTAAGCCCTCCCAGCACAGCTGCCTTACCTTTGAGGTTTCCCCTTTGAAAATGTCAGGCCAAGTCACTCTCCCACAACACACACACACATATTTTTTTTCCAAGTGTCCAGGATTCCCAGCAGAGAAAACCCTACTAGGCTGGTGGCACGGAGAAAGCCACCATCCCATTCCTGCGTGAAGTGCGGGGAAGGGAGCTATTCCAAGCTAGCTGCGTGTGAATTCCATCAGGGTCCTTCCGTCTGCTCGGCTGCTGGGTGTGGTGTTACAAATGGACTGCCAAACAGATGGGTTGAGAGATACGCAACCCATCTGTCTCCATCACGCTCATTTCCTCCTTTATTAATATGTTAATGAATACAGTTTTTATTTATTGCGGGGTGACACACGCGGTGTCACTCTCTGGTGGAGAAATGTTCCATCAGCTTAACTATGTGGACACCGAGCGAAGCTCTCTCTCCTCTTAGGCTGGTGAAAGAAGCCGCTGCCGAGTCGAGTTGAATTGAAAAGCTGAAAACTCTAGTTAGAAAAAGTTGGAGGAAAGTTGGAATCCTTTTCTATCAATTCACCATGCATTCAGGACTTGAGTCCCAGGCAACCCATGGTTTAAGGCAGGGGTCTTCAAACTTGGCAACTTTTAAGACTGGCTGGCTGAGGAATTCTGGGAGTTGAAGTCCACAAGTCTTGAAGTTGCCAAGTTTGAAGATCCCTGGTTTAAGGGGATGCTTAACAACATGCAGACAAAGCAACGTAAGGTGGGCGTTGATCTCAGGAGACGTTCGAGAGATATATGTACGTTCCCCTGCGCGCACACACATGTGTGCACTTGCATGCTCAGTCTTAACCCAGCTTGTGCCCTTCATCAAAGAAATCCCATCCCAAGAATGAACAAAGTAACTCTGATGGAAAAGGGCTGTGGAAGAAGGATAAAAGAGATATATTGGCAGGCTTGGAGTGGAATGTGAAGGGGAGGGGGGGGATCCCCTGGACATATATTCTGGAAAATAGTTTTAAGTAACTATTCTAGGGATGGAATAGAGATGGAGAAGGTTCATGGTATGAGTTAGGACAACTGGATGCTTCTGAGATTACCAGATAAGGACAGCTCTTCATTTCACTTTTGTAAAATTCCTGCCTTCTAGCAGGAATCCAGAAGGCAGATAAAAACTGGAGTGTTATTTGGTTGTGTGAACATCTCAAACGGTTTAGACCCAAAGGAGTGGGTCATGCCCAGGAAAAAGGGATAAATTATCCCATTCGGAACCATCTTCCTGTTAGTAACTTACAGCATCTCCGTCCACCACCATGTGAAGTAATTATAAATACCTTATTTTGGCAAAAACTATTTTTGTTGGACGTCTCTAGAAGACCTTCAAAGGCACTAAGGAAAAATAAAACCACAATTTTAGTCTTTAGGAAAACTAACTTTACCTGCACAACAATTCAGGTATTTGAGGAAAACTCTTTAAGTCTTAAGTGGCATCAAGCCACTGTGCTTATAACTTACATTTTTTTTTAAAAAAATAAAACCCACTCCTATCATTAAGAGGTAATATGAGAAAACATCATTAAGAAGATTAAGACCCTTCAACTTAGAAAAGAACAGTTAAGGGAGGATTAGATGGGACATACAGCCTGGGATAATTGTAAAGTGGATTAAAAGGTACATTTTAATTGAATTTTAATCTGTTACTTTACATGAAGATGTTTTATTGCTGATGAGGACATTTTTATAAACACTTCTTTAAGCAAAGAAGTGAAAATAGGTTTTTTTTTCAAACGTAAAACATATGTCTATGTTGTTAAGTCAAGCCTGTTACATTCAATGTTGAAGTGTCCTCTATTACGTTATTTTAAGCAGCTAAGCAACTGATCAATGGGTGGAAGGGGGAGGGGCTATTAATTGACTAGCAGTCCACTCCTAAGAGTGTTTACTTGTAAGCAAGATGCATTGATTTGAATTGAGCTTGTATCTTCTCAGTCGATATATTCTGGATTGGGGTGTAACTACTCTGTCTTTATGGTAATAAAGCTAGGTCTAGTAAGGCCAAATCACTTTGTCAAGAACTTTGGCCTAATGGGTATATGGATTGAGTTGGAAAAAAAATATATCTTTGATCTCTTAATAGCTCTAATTTAGAAATCACGAATAAAGGAATTCCTGTTGCTGTCTGAATACTTGGGCTCTCCTCTGAAATGTTTGGTACCCTGTAATGTGAGGTCTACAAAATGTTAGGTCCATCCGTGGAAAATAACACTGACAATCAGGACAAGGGACAGGACTCGGGGAACTACGTATTGATTTTCTGGGAGTCATCCAGAACCGACACTTAGACAGAGTAAGCCTACTTGATTAATGACTTATTGGGGGAGCATTCATGATAGGAACTCTCTTTCTCTCCACTAGATTCTCCCTGGAAAGTTCATCTCTCCAGTATTGATCCAGCATTGACCAGCATCACTGTGAGCGGGTTAACCCCAGCCCGGACCTACCAGTTTAGAGTCTGTGCTGTTAACCAAGTGGGCAAAGGGCAGTACAGCCTAGAAACCAGCAGGTAGGCTGACATGATATCTCTTGATGAATGCCAGGTGGATTGTGTTTGTTGGGAATCAAGGGTTTGTCCATGGAAAAGCAGTCCCATGCTGTCTGTAGAAACACCAGCCAAAATGATGTGGATTTTCCTAATCATTGGTTCTCCAAGCAACAAAAACTATGGCTGGAAACTCTTATAATCTGAATGGCTTGCTTGACTTTGCTACTTCAACGTAGGTCCGAGAGAAAAATGTGATGGGCACTTGAAAGAGAGAAGGCATAAACGCAGATTATGAATTAAGAGAAAGGTGGCTACTGCCTTTGCTGTCTCGGGAGATTCCTCTCCAATATCTCTCCTAACCTTCTGGAGATCTTTTTGAGAGGTTGAATGAAGATAAACATCCTGTTTCAGTGCTCTAAATTCTCCCTCAACCTGGGTGTATTTTCAGGGAAGTTGGCTGTTTGAGCCTTTGTGTACCAACACGAGTGCAGAGAAATCGCTTCAAATCTCTCTCTTAAATGACTTTAAATTTTATTTTATCATCTGCGTAGCTGCTCCAGCACATTAGTTGTTCCTTACTGGAATCCCACTGGAAAAGCCATAAAAGCACAGCTCAACCACATCTGATTAAAACTCGCTAGCGCTATTACTCAAAGCAGAAAGGGGCTTGGGATTGTGAACTGGTGTGAAGTGGTGGGAACATCTCACCTTGGGTGACGTTGAGGGAGTAAAACCGAAGGAGCCAATTTCATCAGGATTGCAAATTTGGGGCCAAACTGTGACCTCATCCAAGCTTGCTATCTTGATTAGGGCAAGCTGCATACTTGAGCTAGCTGGCTCAGGAATTCTGGGAGTTAAAGTCCACACGTCATAAAAGAGCCAAGGTTGCCCACCCCTGAGCTAGAATAAGCAGCTCTTTCTTGAACGCCTGCCTAACTGATTCTTCCATTACACTGATTTGTTGCAACAAATGTCCACAGCAACTCTGCTTTGTTGCTTTCCAATTTAGCCTCCGTGAAGCAAACGAGATTTCTTTTCTTTTTAAGCAAAGATACGAGTAAAGATCTGTCGTTGTCGTTTTGCTTGACTTTTCTTGTGCTCAGATTGATGTTACCGGAAGAACCCCCAAGTGCGGCGCCCAAAAACATCGTGGCTAGCGGACGGACCAATCAATCCATCATGGTTCAGTGGCAGCCTCCCCCCGAAAGTGAACATAATGGTGTCCTCCATGGCTACATCATAAGGTAAAAGACCCTTGACTGACTTTGAGAGTTTGGAGCAATGGATTCCACTTGCCTATCGCGCTAAACCTGTTTTAACAATGGCTTGTTGGATACTTGCAGTGCAGAACAGGGGTAGGCACCTTGGCTCAGGAATTCTGGGAGTTGAAGTCCACGAGTCATAAAAGAGCCAAGGTTGCCTACCCCTGGACTAGAAGATCTCCATGGTCCCCTCCAACCTTACTATTCTATGTTATGTGTTCTACAGTGTTGAAGGAACTCTCCGTCTTTTGCCTGCTTTGAGTAAAACAAACACAACAGCAAATTTACTTATTTGGATGCAGTGGTAAAGCAAGAAAAGGACTAATCCTGTTAGTAGCCTGAACTGGCAAACTCTTAATCATTTGTCGTTTCTTCAGAATTTTCCATCAACTTTTTCACTTCTAAGAAAGCCTTATTACTTCCATGATTGTTAACATTCTGCTTTCGGCATGCATCCTGGGGATAGCCTGATCACATCCACTTCTTCGTTTTAGGGAACCAAATAAGGAATAAACAAGGAAAGTGATTTAAAGCTGCAGCCTGATCAAATATAATATTTAAGTATGTCAGAGAGGAGGGAGGAAGCAAATGGAAGTTGGACACTAAATCAACATTTTTATTACACAAGGCAGTAATTTTTTTTTTCTTCCAACAGCTGTAAAACAGGATAAAACACAAGTTTTTGTTCTAGTCCTGGACATGTATTTATAATGAGATCAGAATATAGGAATAGCACTGAGACTTATAAACCGCTTCACAGTGCTTTACAACCCTCTCTAAGCGGTTTATAGAGTCGGCATGGTGCCTCCCCCCCCCCAACAATCTGGGTCCTCATTTTACCGATCTCGGAAAGATGGAAGGCTGAGTCAGGATCGAACTGCTAGGAATTGGCAGAATGAGCCTGCAATACTGCATTCTAACCACTGCGCCACCCAGGCTCATCATATAAGTATTTTGGCAATCAGATAAGAATCATTGTAATTCTGTCTTTGCAAGTTTTTAAATGTGTTGATAATAATCTTGCTAATAGTTTGTTAATACCGCTATTATGAATAGTTCTTGCTGTGCTGGTGGTAGTGATGATGTTTGCAGAGTTAATCCCATTCCCAAGAGAAATAGGGCTTAATTTATTTTTCTCTTACCATCAAAGTCCAGCCGAATAAAGTGAGATTTCTAAAACTGCAAAAGAGCTGGCCAGTTAGACAATCCCATTGGATTGAGCATGAATAATAATAATAAAATGTTGGTTCAGCAACCTCTAAGCACCAGATGAAGGGCTGAAACCACCCTACCAATACCTTCTGAGTCCATATCAGTTCTGGCTTGTTCACGTAATTAGGGCTTAAGAAAAGGAAGAGAAGAAAGCTGGCTAATGCCGGAGAATATCTTCACTTTTAGGACTAAGCCTACATTCATGGCTTTTCCAAGAGTGACTTTGTCTGAACTATGTTTCTCAACCTCAGCAAGTTTACATTGCATGGACCTCAACTCCCAGAATTCCCCAGCCAGCATGGTGAATTCTGGGAGTTGAGGTCCATACATCCTAAATTCTTAGATTGAGAAACACTGATCTAGGGAATGGGGTCACGGTCTGAATGGACTGGATCTGTGGTTTGTTGGTTTTTTGGTTAGTGGTCTTAGAAGGGCGATGTTGCCACCACCCATTACTATCGCTCAGGAGTCCAACCCAATGGGTTTCTTTCATTGAAATCCTTGAACATATTGCAATCAAGAATCGTTTCTCTTTATAGATACCGCTTAGCAGGACTTCCTGGGGAGTATCAATACAAGAACATAACCAGCGCGGAGATAAACTACTGCTTGATCAAAGACCTGATCATCTGGACTCAGTATGAAATCCAGGTGGCTTCTTATAATGGAGCTGGCCTGGGAGCCTTCAGCAGGGCAGTCACTGAATATACATTGCAAGGAGGTGAGTGATGGTCTTCTAGATCCCCTTCGTCGGGGGATTTGGCCCAGCCTCAGGGGTTCTATCAGTACACTAGAGTTGGGTCCGTTTGCCTGTGTGCCAGGTGTGCGTATGGAAGGGTATTTCCTGGATGTAAGAAATGAACATGGGGGGGTGTTTTTTGTGCATGGGGAAATAAGAGAGAGCATCTCCCCATCTAGGGGAAGTTACATGTAGATTGGGCCACTTATGACTAATACGAGAAAGTGAGATTAAGAGAAGTTTTCTCCTTCAATATTGAAGCGAGTTCTAAATTGATTGATCTTAAATAAGAGAGATTTGCCAAGAGTGAAGTTGTGTCAAGGGTGAAGCACAAGCAGTTGTCCAAAATGAAGTACAGGACGGTTCAGGAGTAATCCATGGAGGCCCAAGCTGATAAACTAAATGAAATCTCTGAAGCAGAAATTGTAAAGACAGACCACAAAGACTCAAAGCCAACTGGACTTCCTTGGACCAAGAAATGGGGAGTTTGGACCCTCCCCCCTTTAGCTTTCACAACACTTCAGCAATAGGAAAAAAGGGACTGAAAGTTATAAAAGGTTACCTGAAGGATACACAGCTTTAATGCTGTTTGAAGAATGACGAAGAAGAGCTTTATTAAATTAATGGGAGTTAATGTCCCATACCTTTTTCTGAAAGACTTCCTGGGAATGACAGACCTCATTAGAGGCGGAATCGTCAGAGGAGTCCAGACAATCTTGTAAAGATGAATCATACATGTTGTAACTCCAGGAATCAAATCAGGTGGTAGAATTAAAGTGATTAATGGTGTCCGTTATAGTCCTCTTGTATCACCATAGCTCATCCCCCTTTTCACAACACAAGGACTACGTGTGAATGGTAAATTCCAGGGAGAAATCTCAATCGCTTGTTGCATACAAACTCTCTTAACTTTTATTTATTTATTTGCCAAATGTACATAGACAAATCTCACAAACAAATGCAACTTAAATATCAGATAGCTCCCCTCAGGGAAACCAACAAAAACAACAACAACATTCATTTGAATATCTTATTGAGGATTTATTCTCCGATTTCAGCTACTAGGAGAACTGGCAGTCCAAATAAATGTACAAAATGTATTTTTCTCTTATTTGGGGAGAATGTCTATTGATAGAGGAGGACAGGCAGAGCCTGGGGATGGAGTCCAGCAAGTGATGAACCTGGAATTGTTATGTTACCACAAATGGTCAAAGTTCAACCCCTCTTGAGTGCCATTGACTCTTATCTAATGCCAATTTAGTGCTGACCATTAGTTTATTTATTTATTTATTTTACAAAATTTATATGCCGCCCTTCTCCCCATGGGACTCAGGGCGGCTCACAGCATGTTAAAACAATATACAGAATTACCCCTTCTAAAAACCAATTAAAATCCAAATATTAGTGGCTGTGGCTATTTAAAATCATTAAAAATTGTCCCTATTTAAAATTCACCCTAGGTCAGGCCCACTT
>NW_015387190.1:442104-459368 GCF_001527695.2 Protobothrops mucrosquamatus | reverse complement strand
TATCCACGGAAGGATCCCCATCTCACAGAAAATGAAAAATCACCCAATTAACTTTCTTTTTTAAGTCACTTCTCTCCCCCCCCCCCCCCCCCCGAATATCAGGGACATAAATCTCCAGTCTCTTTTTTTCACACCACTGTTACAGCCTTTGAATTGTGAGTGGCAGTTAAGGAAGGGCTTATTTTTCCTTTTTTTTTGGACTTTCTTCTCCTCTGTTTCTGCCTTCCCATCTACCTGGTCGTCTTCCTGGCTGGTTCTGTGCAGTGCCCACCGCTCCCCCCCAGAATGTCCAAGCAGAAGCGGTCAACTCCACCACCGTCCAGTTCTTCTGGAACCCACCTCCACAGCAATTCATCAACGGGATCAACCAAGGATATAAGGTTGGGATGAGTCTACGTTAAGGCCGGGTTCCAGGAAGCAGATGGCCACCCCACAAACATGGGTCTGTCCTGGGGGGGGGCACGTTCAATGCAGATTTGACTTCCTTTCCTTCCTGAATGAGGAAGGCAGCTGAATAAAAGGTCCCCCTTAAAAGAAAAAGAAAAAAAACCACGCAAAATGTCTAAATTTTCCAATATCATTAGGCTGTTTTCAGAAGTTGTTTTTATATTCAATCGTTGTTTAAATGGCAGTTCTCTCAGAAAACGTACAAAGCAAAACGTACACACAGGTTGATTTCCACTTGTCAAGAACTACTCAAATCCCGGTTTTTAACTGTCAAGGTTCTTTTCTTTCTTTCTTTTTTTTAACCTTCTCTTTCCTTGCTTTTTCATCTCGTTTCCCCCCTCCCGCTTTAATGTCTGAAGCAGCTGGACAGATCATATTTATTTCACAGTCTAGATTTTTTTTTAAAAAAAAAAACCCACATTATAATAGGGACAGTTGTAGGGAGGACATTTCTATCATATTTTTATGTAGCACATAATTTGCGTAATGATTTATAAATTGCCACATTTCGTGCGCTTCCTTGCCTGGCTGGTGTCACTCATTGTGTATTTTTTCCTGGCAAATGCACTCAGCTTCTTTTTATGGAAGTGTCGAATATTCAACTCGAAGAAATGTAAAAGCCCATTGGTGACCCATTGGTACATTTTCAATCTGCTTTATAGGTATAATTTAGCAAAGCCGAACACGACGCTTTCTCTGCCATCATGAATTGGAGAGTGGAGTTGTTGTTGTTTTTTTACTTCTGGAAGTTTTTGTTTATTTGTATCCTGCCTTTTATTATTTTTATAAATAACTCAAAGTGGTGAACATAAGGACTGGCACAAAGTCATCCAGCTGGCTTTCATGGCTAAAACGGGACTGGAACTCACAGTCTCCTGGTGATTGGCCCAAAGTCAACCAGCCAGCTTTCATGGCTAAGGTGGGACTAGAACTCACCATCTCCTGGTGATTGGCCCAAAGTCAACCAGTTGGCTTTTATGGCTAAAACAGGACTAGAACTCACCTTCTCCTAGTGATTGGCCCAAAGTCAACCAGCTGGCTTTCATGCCTAAAGCAGAACTAGAACTCACTGCCTCCTGATTTTTAGCCTGGCAGTTGAAGTCCCCAGCCCTTAAAGCTGCCAAGGTTTGGACACCCTGTCCTAATGGATTAGGCTACCTTATGCATGCTTAGTCGAGAATATTTAGCTTGCCACCTTGTGGGCATCACATTGTGGTTTGCAAGCGTAGCATTGTGCTTGCGAGAGATAGCATTTCTGCAGCCAAATCCTTTGCTGCGGGCCTCTCAGTGGCTTAGCCCGGTTGCAGACAACACAGTGAAGCAAAAACAGATCAATCACAGTTAAATCAAAGTGGGATGTAGGCAGCCAAGCTCCCATTTGTCTTCTGTTCTCTGTAAGTCTGCCAATGGTAGTTCATTGTATCTTGGAGCAAGCTTATTAAGTAGCATGTTAGAATTCTGCAGCGAAGGGATTTTAATCCAGACACGAACAAGGGAGATTTTAATCTAGACTACAGAGAAATGGAGGGAACTGTTCCTACGAGGCAATGTTAATATTAAGGCAACGATCTCAACCTTGGGTCCTACCTCAGCCTTGACTTAGAGTTGAAAAGTAGAACTTAGAGGACAGAGTCCAATGCACTACACATTGTGTGAGTGCTTCACATCCTGGGCCTGTTTCCTACATATTATCACCATATCTCCCAAGCGTTTCCTTTCCTCAGGTGACCATCCTCCTTCTTTCATTCATCCTTTTTTTTTTCTTCTAACCCCTGAATGGTTTTCTTTGCTGAGATGGGCTCTTATATTCTTGACATTCCTGTGATTACACAATGAGAACCATTAACCAGTGGAATGGTTTGCCTCCAGAAGTTGTGGGTGCCCCATAACTGGAGGTTTTCAAGAAGAGACTAGACAGCCATTTGTCCATGGGGTGGATTGGAAGATCTCCAAGATCCCTTCCAACTCTGTTATCCTGTTATTCTGATTAGTCATACCACTATTAAGCAGAAAAAGAAGCTTGCCCGTGGTTCTTTATGTCCTTAAAAATAGCTTGAATGTCTTGGGGATGGGGGTGGTGGGCTGCCTTTCTGCGTCTAGATACATTACAAGCCTCATAACACCGTAAGTCTGTCCGTGATGACTTACTATGTCAGTTATGTTAAGAAGAATCTCCGTGCTTTCGTAACTGAGCTAATCCAAGTTCTGCTGTCTATGGCGTTGACCGAGGATGGTAGCTCGCCCTCAAAGTATGTCATCTCTCTTTGATTCCACCACACCCCTGTCCAGCTTTTGGCATGGCCAGTTGATGCCCCAGATGCTAAGACCGCCGTCACCATTCCTCCAGATTTTCATGGCGTCCACAGAGGATACATAACCAACCTGAAGAAATTTACAGCTTACTATACATCAATCCTTTGCTTCACCACCCCAGGAGACGGACCACCCAGTCCACCACAGTTGCTGCAGACTCACGAAGACAGTAAGTAGAGCCATTGTCTTTACAGATTGTTGGGGGGGGTAACAGGCTGACTCTGTAAACCGCTTAGAGAGGGCTGTAAGGCACTGTGAAGCGGTATATAAGTTTAAGTTCTTGTATACTTATATACTTATTGCTATTGCCCTTCCTTCCTTCCTTCCTTCCTTCCCTCCTTCCTTCCTTCCTTCCTTCCTTCCCAGTGGTTAGAATGCAGTATTTCAGGCTGAATCTGCCCACTGCCAGGTGTTCGATCTTGACCAGCTCAAGGTTGATAGCCTTCCATCCTTCCGAGGTTGGTGAAATGTTGGGGGCAATAGGCATCAGACGACGAATTTTAAATGCATAAATGTTCAGATATTTACAGAGTGACCCTTTTAACGATCTCTTCTGCAAACTAAGTACAACGAATCTTAAATAAATCTTGTTTCATAAGCCTTTATTGTTTTTCTTCCAGTGCCACTTATTCTCTTCCCAGCCAGCCTCTTGAGGTTGTTCTGTTTTTCTACAAGAGATAGGTAGCCTGCCAATGAACAAGGTTTATAGCCTTCCTAATTAGGTGAAAACCTTTCCTTCGGTTTGATTAACCTGCGCAAAGGATCACTGCAGATCTGAAAATAAAAAACTCTTACCGAGGGGAACGCTTCCATATTGGAAGAGAATTGGCTGCAGGGTTATAAATAATGTGCAGCTCTGCCTTCTGGGAATTGTTTTGTAAATTATTGAGCCTTATGAATGCTTGCCTTGCTTCTAAGAATCAACTGTGATTAAGGGGCTGTGTTACTTACACGAGCAGACCAATGAAGGGCTTAATTATCGTTTCATTAAAGAAGGATTGTATTCGTTCATTTTTTTACAGTGCAGATCAATGTTTCTCAACCTTGTCAACTTTAAGAAGTTTGGACTTCAACTCCCAGAATCCCCCAGCTGGGCTTCTTAAAATTGACAAGGTTGACAAACACAGGTCCAGATGCTATAATGGTTGTTGCAGGAAAGAGCTGGCTAGGGAATTCTGGGAGTTGAAGTCCAAACTTCTTAAAGTTGACAAGATTGACAAACACACACACACACACACACAGAGAGAGAGAGAGAGAGAGAGAGAGAGAGAGAGAGAGAGAGAGAGAGAGAGAGAGAGAGAGAGAGAGAGAGATGCCGATCTCCCGGATGTTTGGGGCTGAGATTCACGACAGGTTGATGAAAACCAGGAAGAGTTGGTCTGGGTGGACAGAGCCTGATTGAGACCCTGTTTGAGAACCCATTAAAGACAACTCCAGAGTTCTCTTGAGATACAGATGAGATAAATGAACCACCAGGTTGAATTATTGATTCATATTAGCCAAGCAGAAGGGACACTTCAAAGACAATATTGAAACATCAAGAGGTCTTTCTGAAATCCAGGGCTTCCTCTGGAGGATTTGGGTAGCCTGTTTTTTTTTTTTTTTTAACCATCCAGGTTAGAGCATTTCAACAAGCAGATACTCCTGGGCATAACATACCGAGGTCTGGTCCTGTCCAATCCTCGCTGAGTTATAGCAGCTTTTCTCGCTGATCTCGATATATTTCACGAGGGTTTCTGCTTTCCAGCATTTCTCACACAATCACCTCGCAGCTTGCCAACGGGAACAAGCCCATCTCATACAGTATATATGTGTGTGTGTATATATATCTTATTTTATATTTGGGGTTGAGCTCCTGCAAAATGCAAAATTTGGGTAGGACGAATTAGGCTGTCTGCCTGTCAACGCCTGCAAGATTTGCAACTGCGGAGGGGCCTAAACCACAGGGATACACAGCTGTGTGCAAGAGCTCCAGAATGTAACTCATTCTTTAGCTCATTCATGAAAATTGAGGGAGGAGAGGATAATTAATGCCTGCCTGATCAGTGAAAGCCTCCTTGTCTGGGTTCACACAACCCAATTAACAAGGTCAAGGAAGGACCTCCTTGCTGCCATGGAGCCACGTTCATAAATGTGACTTGTTTTCATCTTGGTTGGTTGTCTTATAGGCAGGGGCACCTCTTTGGGTGAGCTTCAGATCTATTCTATCTTGTAAACTTAGAAAAGGGATTAATCTGATAAGTAAGGCTTGCTGAGTCACTTAATTTTACACGGGGTTTACTGAAATGCAGAGCAGTAAGGGTGAATGGATGCTCTGGATTACCTTCTCCAGACATCATCTGCTTTGAAGCCTTCAGAGCGTCCTCTGACGCCCATGAAGCCAGCCCGATTGATCCAGCATTTTAAACATCCATCTAACTAGCATGGCCCCGAGCCAGTTATTCTTGGCTACTGCTGGGTTTGTTTTGTTCTTTGCCAGCTGGGCAAGAGGTGAGCTCTTGCTTGAGCAAGGGGTTGGATTAGGTGTCCTCCGTGGACTCTTCCAACTCTGGTATTCACTAAGCCAGGGGTTCCCAACCAGGGGATGCAAAAACTTGGGTTTTCAAAATTATAGTGTATGTGCATAATTTGTTGCCGTTATTTCGAACTGTTGTAAGGGGTGCGAGGATATATCAGAAGCGTTCTATAGAAAAGGTTGGGGACCACTGCACTAGGCTGTGCTTTGACAATTAGTCCCTTCCAAATAATGGAGAAACTCTCACCCCCAAAGCTTCTGAGCCTGCAGGGGTTTTCCAAACTTCTCTCCTTCTTCCCAAGCTCAAAGAAGACCATCCCTCTTTCTATTTATAAATCTGTGCTGTCCAATCCATCCCAGTCCTTTCAGTGGAGCAGTTGGGATGAAGTGGGGAAAAGCATTCGTACCAGTGATAACCACAATCATCTTTAGCACCTCGATGTTTCTGACAGCTCTCAGATTCTCACTCTCAGCCAGCCCTCGCTGCTGGCTGTTTTGTTTCTTCAATCCTCAAACCGCTGACCTGAATCTGATCCCAAATAAAAGAAGCTTTCCCCCCTCCCCCCATTAACAGTTGGGGTTTTTTTTGTTCCTTTTCCGCTTGCCAGCACCAGGAACGGTGGGACACCTGAGCTTCACAGAGATTCTGGACACTTCACTCAAGGTCAGCTGGCAAGAACCCGTTGAGAAAAACGGCATCATTACAGGCAAGTATCCGCAAAGAGCTGTTACAAAACACCTTGCAAAGAAAATTGCAGAGGGGGCAAGTGGGCCTGTGAATGTAGGAAAGGAAGGCTAGAGAAATTGTTCTGCTCAGGGAATTTGTATCTGTGAAGAGCCTCTGGCTGAGAGAAAATGTTAAGATCTTGGCTTTGACTTCTCTGGAGCTGAGAGCTCCAATGAGTGGTTGGAGAGTATGAGGACCAGTTACTGCTATTTGACAATAATGACCTTGCCAAGAGGAATCTGTGGGACAACGCACATCTACACCAGCTTTGAACCCACCATCAAAGGTACACACTACACTTTCCACTTTTCTACCACCCCTCTGAGATTAGAGGGATGTCTGAATTTACACCAAGGAGGGTCACGGCATCGTAAGATATTGTCTCGCTCTCCAAAGCAGAAAATAGCTTGTTGAGTTGCTTCTCTGTTGAGCAAATATATCCATAAGCTTCTTTCACAAACATGGTAGGACCTAGAAGGTCACTGCTCCCTTCTACGTCTCCACTTCTCCACTTCATTTTGGCGAGATTCAGAACATACTCTCGCTGTTCATTGTTCTATTATGGTTGGAATGTTGTAATAATGGACCTTTCTGCCACTTACACCTCCAGAACCGTGTAATGGTTTCACATCTCTTCTGCGTTGTGAGTATACTATTCTTATTCACATTATACATTTGAGCTACAGTAGGCAATGGAAGGGTTTATTAGCAAACATTTGTTATTATGATAAATGAACCTTAAATCCAAGGACAGAAAAAGAAAACGCTCCATCATTCTAGGGAAAATAATTTATGTTGCATAGACAAAGTGTTCGTTCCTCCTCCAGCATATCCAGTTAAAAACGAAAAAACAATGAAATAGATCTGAAGGAGCTAAGTGTCCACAATTTAGTTTCTTGCCTTTCCATGGAAACCCGAGTGAATTTTTTTTTTCAACCATGGTTTTCGGGAGCTTTAAAGATGGCAGAAGGTGATTTGAGTTTTAGACCTTGAAGTGGGATCAATTTAGCTCCTGAAGGTCTTCTGCTCTCCTTTCATCTTAATTCACCTCAGTCCAAAACTTGATTCCAAATCCCCAGATGAGAGGGGATATTTATGGGTGGAGAAGGGAAAGGAACTTGGAGACCCCTCTCGCTCCCCTCCTTCATTTTGAGAAACACAAAATGACCCTATGAAATTTGGCCAACTGATTTGATCTCATGGTGCTGGGAGGTTGCGAGTGAGGAGCTGGGATATATCACCCACGAAGGTGACACCATGCTCAGCAGAAGTGGAGAAAAGACTCACTGACCCATAGGTCACTCAATGAAGAAATTCCGCAGTGGCATAGATTTTCAGTAACTGAGATAATGTGGTGGAATCGCCAGCTAGACTAGAAGGACAGGTCAAGAGAGGCCCAAGTTTAGAGTCTTTGCACTGCAGTAAGCAGACAGGCTGGACCTCCACCAAAATACTTGAAGCGTTATCTTGCCATTCCCGAGGGAATGCAATCAGTCTAACAAGATTCTTGTAACATAGTTGACTACAACATACAACTACTGTTGTGGCTCTTCTTGAGTGGTTGTGGTTGCTTTTGTTTGGCCTTAATCTCGCCAGACTAACTGCATTCCCTTCAGAACTGCAAGATAAGGCTTCAAGGATTTTGGTGGAGATCACCCTGTGCCGTTTTCTACAGCGCAAGGATTCTAAGCTTGGGCCCCTCTTAACTCCTCCCTCCAGTCTAGCTGGAGATTCCACCACATGTAGAAAGCTAACTCCATTGTCCCAAAAAGGAGGCGCCTTTATATTTCTGATAATAATGTTGGTCTAAAGATGTACCAGGCTAGCTTTATAAGACCAAATCATGGGATCATCTTCAGGGAGGATTCGTATCTCAAAGATGCTGTTTATGGTGTCACCATCCAAGCTTGGACCGTGATGCCACGCTCACCATCTTGCAGATTTTGATCCCCTGCTATGGTCACTACTGGAAACCATCTCGTATTGTGAGGAACGTTGCATTTTAGGCTGAAAGACTGGAAGCGACAAAAATCATTCACTGCTTGCGAAAGATTAGGTGGCTTGGATAACGCTGCTCAGAAAGCTAAGAATTCCTAGGAGATTCCTCCTTTGTCACTTTGCTGTGAAGATGCCATTTGCTGAGACTTTGTCTTTAAATCTAATCCATGGAATAAGAGGAAAACACGGGGGCACCGGAGGGAACCAGCCGGTTTTTGGTAAATTGCCCATTGTAAATTTCAGTATCTTCCTCGTTCCCTCGATAAATTCTGATTTATGAGGGCCTGGATGCAGGCGGACAGTTGGTGATTGGGTGTACAGCTCTCTCGTCCAGAATTTAGTCCAGATCAACAGAAAATTATTTCTGAGGCTCCCGAGGTCATTCATTTCAGTTACACCGCAGCTTAGGGAGAAGCTACTAAGGCCAGTGTATAAAGAGATGCTTCTTAGCTGCTTGGACTTGGATCAGATCTGTTCTTCTCGATTTCCTCAGTACTTTTGGCCATTCATCTGTCCCATTTGATAATTTTTTGACATTATTTTTTTTTTTCAAAAGAAGGAAAACATCATTAATTTGCTTTTCCGGGTTCTTTTTATCTGCCTCATTCACTGGGCCCCGAGACGTCTTCTACAAGCTTAGTTCTGCGTGTTAGTTCATGCTTCCTTTTTCCAGCTTCAAAGCTTTCTCCTACTGATGCGATTGTTGACGTATCAGCAGCCGATCTACTTGCTGGACCACAAGGCACCGGGGCAATTTGACATGGTCACGTGATGCTTGGATGAGTGCTAAAGAACCTCTTGAACCCGATAGGGATTCACACCTCCTTAGGAAGGTTAAAAATGTAAGGCCTGCCTTCATCAGCCTATTCCTAGGTCCTGTGAAAAGAAGACCATGAACTCCGTCCCATCTCACTCCTCTTATTTATCATGAGCCAATTTTTAGACAGGCAACTCTTCATTACAAATAATTTGCTTAATCCAGGCAACAAGTCAAAGAAATTAAAGGCATCGGTCATTCTGGCCGGAGAAAGATTCACGCAGCCCTCCTTCCAACACAATGTTTGCAGCCAACACAACATTTGCAGCCACGATTTTGGTAGCTCAAGGATCTCCATCTGGTCTTGCTTCTCCCATTGCAATCCATCTGCATATTTTTGAGCCCTTCGGTCAAGTTCTCTATTATTTGCTTCCGACTTCCTCTGAGATCTATTACACCTGCCCAAGTCTCCTTTCCTCATGGGAGAAATCACTCCAGCCTCTTGATGCTTTTTTGCCTGTCCTCTGCTGCACCTTGCTTCCAGAGATTCTGCCTTGTCTTGCCCCAGGCCTAATCACCAAGGAAGATGCAATCAAGCCTGTTTTTCCCCCCTAGGCGCTCTAGGGGCACGAACACCAGCAAGGTTCATAAAAGAGCTCCAGGGTGAATGAAGTTGTTACGGAGGGTTCAGGGAGAGACGAGAACAAGTAAAATCAGAAGCGGAATTGAGAAAAATCAGGACCTCATGGAAGTTGATGGAAGCAGGGAGAAAGAACGGGAAAAAAGCATTAATAGCTTGCCCCAGAAGTCTACAATAGGCAAGCGAGATGGAGGGCTAGGTCTTCAACACAGGGGGATAATGGCTTTGCTTGACGTGGCTTGAAATGACAAGATAAAATGATTTGCCAGGCGTGCAGAGCCTGTGCTAGGGCAGGAACACAGAACAAAGGCATTTTCCACTCTTTCAGACTTTGCAATGCGTTCCCTTGGGCCAATTAGCATCTCATTTGCTTCCTTTGCTTCTCATTGAAGAGAACATTTCTGTCTGTCTTGCATCGGTGTTTCCCTGTCTGGCCCAACCCAGAGATGAGACAGTGAGATCCAACTGAGTTCAATTCTTTATTTGCTTACGCTACTGTACAAGAAGATCCATCAAGGGCAGTTAATCGGCCTCACCAACCGACTTCCGAGCCTCAATGGAAACGGATCAAGAGAAAGCGATTCCAAGTGTTTTGTTCTTGTTTAAAGGAAAGTCATCAATGGATGTATAAAAGTAGAGGCACGCACTGCAGGCTCAAACAGCAGTATTCTGCAAAAGTCCTGGGCATAGGTTGGACACACAACCCTTCTGAGATGGACATTGGTCCTTTGGTGAGCTCCAGATAGACCAACATTGCTGGTGGTTTGCAAGAAAAGATTGGACAACCCGTTGTCTGGGATGGAATAAGTTCTCCTGCCTTGGGCAGGGAGTTAGACTAGAAGACCTCCAAGGTCCCTTCCAGTTTATAATTCTATGATAAGGGACAGAATCTTGCCAGACTAAAAGTATATCCTTCTAGATATATTCTGAGATATTCTATGGAGTGGCTACTCTGAAACTCTTCCCCTCTTCCCCAACCAGTTTGGGGTTGCGCAATCTCTTAATCTGGGCCTCTTTTGGGGAGTTGCCAAAAAAACCCCACTACTGCTCCTGCAAGTACACATTCCATCACATTCCCTTCTTCTACTTGTTGAAGTATTGGGCAAAAGGAATGTCTTTTTTTTTTAAAGAAAATGTAGCATCTTCACTTGATGCTGTTCTCATGCTTTAGATCAGGAGTAGGCAACCTTGGCTCTTTTATGACTCGTGGACTTCAACTCCCAGAATTCCTGAGCCAGCCACGCTGAGGGGAAAGGGAGAGTTTCCAAGCTGAGCCATGCTGGCTCAGGAATTCTGGGAGTTGAAGTCCACGAGTCATAAAAGAGCCAAGGTTGCCTACCCCTGCTTTAGATCTTCTGGTTATATCTGTCATATGAACAACTTTTGGAGAATGAAAACATTTAATTGATAAACTGAGGTGCATTTCAGGTCTCTGGGTATAAAATAGGGCACATTTTAAGAAGCGGGCCCTTAAATCAGTTCTGAAGGGAAATGGAGGAAAATCAGGGCCACAGTAATTTAAAGAACAGAGAGATTTTTTGGGTGGTGGTGGTCAGATATGTTAGTTAATCGCTCAATAATCTTCTTACTAGTATGTATTCAATGTTATATAGTACATATTACATTCCTTTCTCTCTATCTCATTTCTCTAGCCATTGATAAAAATTGTCCCATGTCCTACAGTACACCGAGTCTTCTTTCTCTTTTATCTTTAATGTCAATCTGTCCATTTCTGCACCATCTAAAATTTTCTTAATTAGTCCTTCTTCCGTTGGTAAGTTTTCATTTTTCCAATATTGGGCAAATACTGTTCTTACTGCGGTTAACACAGAAGAGAAGACTTTTCTTGATGCCTATGAGGGCCATTGAAGGGATGAAGTTCAAGAGGTCAAGCCACATGTCCTTAGTTGTAAGGTGACCAATACTGTTGAGAGAGATGGCTTCTCCATGTTTTTTGAAGCTCCTCAAGGTAGCAGACCAAAGAAGCTGGCAGAAGACTGATTTCTGATAGCTGGCTTCTCATTACTGGGCAGAGTTTTCTTAAATGGAAGCACTTCCCTCTTGAGCTGAAGTAATGAAAACCTTAGGAGCTCCTTGCTCAGTTCTGGGAGATGTCCTTTAACCGAGCGAGCTTTAGAAGATGCTTCGGATAGTACCAGCTTGGTTTCATTGCCTCCTCCTTTGTTTCCCTCCAGGCTATCAAATTTCCTGGGAGGTCTACAGCAGGAATGAATCTCGCCTGGTTCGGACGCTGGCAAACACAACCCTCGAGTACAAAATCACAGGCTTGTCGTCTCTCACGACCTACACCATCGAAGTAGCAGCCATGACAGCAAAGGGAACCGGCTTGATCACTTCATCGACCATCTCATCTGGCGTCCCCCCAGGTTAGTCAAGCAGCATTCGGAGACGCTCAAGAAATATATCAGGGTTGCATTTAATTGAGCTTAGCACCCAGGGGTTGTTCAGGGACACAAGAACGACTTGGAAAAATTAAAAAATAAAATTAAAATCGGGTGCAGAAATTTCCTGACAGTGAGAACAATTCATCAGAGGAGCAGCCTGCCTCCAGAAGTTGTGGGTGCTCCATCACTGGGAGTTTTTAAGAAGAGATTGGACAACCATTTGTCTGGAATGGGATAAGGTTTCTTGCTTGAACAGGGGGTTGGACTAGAAGACCTCCAAGGTCCCTTCCAACTCTGTTATTCTACATTCTGTACCAGTGTTTCCCAATCTTAGCCACATGAAAATGTGTGGACTTCAACTTCCAGAATTCCCCAGTCAGCCTGGAATTCTGGCAGTTGAAGTCCACCCATCTTCAAGTGGCCAACAGTGGGAAGCACTGTTTTGTACTGATCTGAAGACGTTGCAGCTGATGGGCTGTCCCGATATGTAAAAATTGGGGGTTTTGCAAGAGGTTAAAGAGAAAGCAGCTAATTCTGGTACTTTGCTGGCATCTACCTCTGCAGAAATGTCAACAGGGATAAAGGGGAGGAATCTAACAAGCTGGAAAAGGAGAAATAGAAAAAGAGATGGACCAGGCTGGCTTATTCCTCCTTTTCTGCCCCATCCAAAAGAATGAAAGACCTTCCACTTCAGCTTCCCACTAAATTTGATGCTCCATCCCCAAACATCTTTTGAGCCTTGCTTACTGTATATAGAAAGAGCAGGACTACAGCGTTACAGATTAATTATTTAGGCTGGCCTTTGAAATTACACTTTAAGTGGGACAATTGGGACAAGGCAATTCCCACCTAAGAGTCAGCTATGTTGAGGTGGTGGCTTACTAAGATATGAAAGTCTTTCTGGTAGCCCTAGGAGATCATTTTTGATTCCAGAACCAATAATTGTGCTGCTGTCTAGATGAGAGGCAACACGCCGGACAGGAATACTGGTGATCTCCCTAGAGGCAAGTGGTGGATCACTCTTTTGGAGAAAGGATGTGGGCTAGATGGATTCACAAAGCTCTGTTTATCACCTTGACTTCAATTCTGTCCTGTAAAGTGGATCAAGCAGTCCCAAAACTGAGCCATAAGTTTATTCTTCTGCTCTGAGTACTCTTTTTTTTATTCTACTTGTTGACTTCTGCAGAGCTTCCTGGTGCACCTTCCAATTTGGTCATCTCAAACATCAGCCCTCGATCTGCAACTCTTCAGTTCCGGCCTGGATATGATGGAAAGACCTCAGTCTCTAAGTGGATCGTGGAGGGACAGGTATGCAAAAAAAAGAAAGAAAGAAAGAAAAAGAAAGAAAGAAAACCTAATGTAATCATCCTAATCCTTTTAGCAGCTCAAATTAATCTGTACTTGGCTTCAGCTGCAAAGTAGGAAAGCACATTTGCTAAGAGATCGATTTCTAGAAAAAAGAGAAAAAATGTCAAACTCTTTCTCTCGATCCATGGATGCTCTTTTAATCCATGGCTGCTTCTTTCACATGTTTACAATTGGGACGGTCAAAGCATTCCACCTACAAGTGACATTTTCATGAAAATCAAAAATCATTTCATGCAAAAACGGTTTCCCTTTGGGGAAGTGGATTCCACAATGGGTGTCACCAGCTGTGTGTTTGTTTGAAGTGTTTACGGATTTCATTTTTGGTTGTTGTTGTTTTTTTTAATTTTCCATGTTGACTTGGGGATTTATTTGATGTGTGCTGCCTTGTGATTACGTGAGTTTGGTGGCCATAGTTGTCTTCTAAAGAAATGGATTGATGAAATGAAGGAACATTTTGTCAGAGAAGCGTTCTGTGATCTTGACTGGTCTCCCTTTTTTTTCTTTAGTTACTGCTTCCCTCTTACAGTAGAGTACCACTTCTCTAGAATAATGCTCGCTGAGTACACATTTCTGCTCTAAACTCAAGATATTAATGGTTGCCTCTTATGATGCTGGACACAGATACTCACTGTTCTTTGTGATCGTTGCCGAGTCCGTTCTCAAGAGGGAATGCTAGTTGAAACACATTCGATCTAGCTAAAATGGGCTGCAAAGACATATATTTATAACCAACGTATTTGGGATTTTATGAAGCTTACCCATCTGCTCTATGGTTCACGTTTTTTATTAGTTTAATAATGTTTGGGGCTTGTGTTTTGGAATTTTAGTATATAATACATTTATTCCAGCCGGGATAAATGCCATCAGCTCATGCCTGCTTCTCTTTCATCACTTGAAGCCTCTCTGGACTCATAGTTGCCTATTGCCTTTTTTTTTAATGGTGCCCCACTAGGATATAATTTTTTATTCCACTCGTATATGCCTGCCAGTAATTGCTTAACACTTCACACATTGCTTGGTAACTCCTAAAAGCTTATGTCAGAAGGAGGTCAACCCATGCCCTGCAGATGTTTTGCATTGCAAGGCACTTTTAACCTTAGGTGTGCTGGTAGGATCACACATAAAATGGTCACTTCTCCAATGGAGCCCGAGGTTCTTTGCCCCTTTATGTCTTTCATGTCAGCTTCCATTGTAGAAAAGACAGTTCCCCCCTCTGAGCTCATGGGGGCAGGCAAAAGAAAGCGTGTGCCTCAAGTGTTGGCTCAGCTTCTCCACTTCATCCCGTCTTTCTTTCGGAATTTACTTTTCTCTTTGGCTTAGTTTAAGTTGCTTTTCAGGAGATGGCAAGAGCATGGAGTTGGGTTTGGTCAGGATGGCTCTCCTAACGTGATGTTTCTCGACCTTGACACCTTGAAGAGGCGTGGACTTCAACTCCTAGAATTAAAAAAAAAACATGGAAAGCTGGCTGGGCAATTCTGGGAGTTGAAGTGATTTTCTTTAATGAAAAAAAGGACGAGGGGGGACATGATTGCAGTCTTCCAGTATCTCAGGGGCTGCCCCAAAGGAGAGGGAGTCAAGCTATTCTCCAAAGCGCCTGAAGGCAGGGTGAGAAGCAACAGATGGAAACTCATCAAGGAGAGAAGCAATCTAGAACTAAGGAGAAATTTCCTTAGGAGAAAGTCAGAACAATTAACCAGTGGAACAACCTGCCTCCAGAAGCAGTGAATGCTCCAACACTGGAAGTTTTTAAGAAGAGACTGGACAACCATTTGTATGAACGGATTTCCTGCTTGAGCAGGGCGTTGGACTAGAAAATTCCCAAGGTCCCTTTCAACTCTGTTATTCTGTTAAGTCCACTCTTCTTCAAGGAGTCAAAGTTGAGAGATATTACTTTAATGCAAGAAGGCGGAAGTCACCATCTCTGTGCTGCAGTTAATTAGGTCTTCAAATGCTCAAGAAGGGCAGTATATTGTACAATGTTTGATCTTGAAAACGGGTCCTCCCTCCAAGCTTGCAAAGGATTTATACCGTCTCCAGAGAAATCAGAGTATAAGCTTGCATCGGAGGGGATGATCCTATTTTCCAAGAAATCTGTGCCTTTAATAACCAGCATAAAAGAGCAAAAGTGGGAGTATCTCCAGGCACAGCAGCTCTTTTGAGGTCTTCAGGAGAAAGTCAGCACCATGAAAACCGCACCGGGGGCCTCATTCCAAATCCAAGGAATTTATCCCCTCCTGGGTGGAGAAATCCGAGTTTAGCTTCTATTATGGGAGTTTCTATGCTAAACAGAATGTCAGGGGGGTTAAGTTATGGGACCTGAAAAGCAGAACTGTCTGGCTTGCCTTGTACAATGGGCTTTCAATCACTCACGTGCCCAACTCGGTGGTTATTGCTGGAGCCAGATAGGTTTGAAAATTCTCAGTCTTTGGGAAAACCTCTTTGCCCCTCCTGCTCAGAATATCCTTCTTGGTTTCTGTCATTCCATTCTGCAGACTAAAGCCATTCCTCCCATTTTCTTCTGTTAGTCAAATTGTGGTCCTTCCTTCCTTCCTTCCTTCCTTCCTTCCTTCCTTCCTTCCTTCCTTCCTTCCTTCCTTCCCATTTGCAGATCCCTTTAATAGCATCCATGGGTATTTCTTAGGTTTGATACCGAGTCTTGCAACTATCTTGGACTAGATGACCTACAAGTTCCTCATCTTTCAGACTCAACCTACCTCCACGTGTCCTCTTAGTGAGGTGTCCTTCCTCAAAGCTTGACCCACACACTTTCCCTTTTCTGTGTGTGATTCTAGATGTGAAAGAATCCAGGGAAGCACACAAGAAATCTGCCCTAAAATTCTTGAGCACTCCAAGGCCGAGAATCAATTTGATGTCGGGCTCATTTTAAATAATTGTACTTGGCTTCGTTGAGCGGCTCAACATTAAACCCTCCGGGAGCAAAGCTCTGCCTCTCCCTTGATTGAATTCTCCTCCTTTTCCAGCTGCAACCTCTCTCTCACACACACCCTTTCCTTTCCTTTCTGCAGTTCAACAAGCTTTTCAGATGGGCTGTGATTCCTCAAATGCCATCTTTCACTTTTGCCCTGAGCTGTCATTTCTTTGCGTTAGGGGAGCACTGCTGGAACGGTTACCAAGGATGTTGATCTTCCTTCTGAATTCTCTTCTTGTTGTTGACATGATCCCATTGCCTGCAGTAGCATTTGCTTGGGATCTGCATAAACATCTGCATAGGATGTTCCCAGATGTTATGATTAATCCCTCTTACAGAGAATGGATTGGGGTGGAAATTGAAGACCCTGTTTAAAAAAACAAAGAACATTCCAACTCCTAAAATGGATCCCTGGGTGACCAAAACTGAGGAATTGAGTATGTCTAGTCCAGTGAAAAAAGGGACTAGGGGGGACATGATAGCAGGGTTCCAATATTGGAGGGGCTTCCACAAAGGAAGAGGGGGTCAACCTATTCTCCAGAGCACCAGAAGGCAAGACAAGAAACAATGGGTGGAAACTAATCAAGGAGTGAAACAATCTAGAACTAAGAAGAAATTTCATGACAGTGAGAACAATTAACCAGTGGAATGATTTGCCTCCAGAAGTTGTGGGTGCTCCATCACTGGAGGTTTTTAAGAATAGACTGGACAGCCGCTTGTCTGGAATTTTCCTCCAATGGGATTTTCCCATGTATTTTCCCAGGAACCATAGATAGGGCAGGCTGGAAAGGTCAGTGCCCTCCTAACCATACCCAAGCACTCCGAGTTTGTTGGTGATGTCCATTGTGCTCTATGAGTTCATGGTGACCTAACCCTAAGTGGAATTTTCCTCCAATGGGATTTCCCCATGTATTTTCCCAGGAAACATAGATAGGGCAGGCTGGAAAAGTCAGTGCCCTCCTAACCATACCCAAGCACTCTGAATTTGTTGGTGATGTCCATTGTGCTCTATGAGTTCATGGTGACCTAACCCTAAGTGGAATTTTCCTCCAATGGGATTTCCCCATGTATTTTCCCAGGAAACATAGATAGGGCAGGCTGGAAAAGTCAGTGCCCTCCTAACCATACCCAAGCACTCCGAATTTGTTGGTGATGTCCATTTTGC
>NW_015387190.1:380105-434405 GCF_001527695.2 Protobothrops mucrosquamatus | reverse complement strand
GTCTCCTCAGGGTGCCGTCAACCAGACAGTGCCGGTTGGCGACCCCCAGGGGGAGAGCCTTCTCTGTTGGAGCTCCCACCCTCTGGAACGAGCTGCCCCCAGAGATCCGGGTGATTCCGGATCTCCCCTCCTTCCGCCGCGCCCTCAAGACATGGCTGTTTCAGCAGGCAGGACTGGCCTAGGGATATTTTACTATTGGGTTTTTAATCAACTTTTAAAAATAAGAAAAGGCCTATTTAAATATATCTTTTAATTTGTTTTAATTTTGTATATTGTATCAATTGTTCTGTTTTTTAATTGGCTGTAAGCCGCCCTGAGTCCACCAGGAGAAGGGCGGGATATAAATACAATAAACTTAAACTTAAACTTAAAACCCTCTCATTTGCGATCAGTACAATACTAGATCCACGTTTCTACATCTGTGGGAGAAGTGGCAGAACCTGGAGGCAGAGTGAAAAGAGGAATCAGCCTGGAATCCCTGTGTAGTCACAAGCAGACTACGTCCAGCCCCGTTTAATCGCCGTTGACCGTTATCTAACTCCAAGCAAGTGCTATTTAGTTGAGAAGACTCCTGTGGATAGGCATTTTAGCAATAAATCAGTCTTATGGTGGACTCAATCTTTCGCCCCTGGCAGTTGTCGCCGTCAAAAATGTACAGTAGAAGGAGAAAGTGGACAAATGTTCTGGGAACACCGTCTTTAACATCAAGTGTGGCTTGAACGCACAAAATTATATGATTATGAAACACGGCTTTTGGCCTTCTCCAAAATTCTGTGTTTTCAGATTGTGTGGTTCAAGTCCCAAAATTCTCAGCAATAACTGTATTACTGGTAGAATATTTGCAGCTCAAGGTTGAACTCTGGGGTTTTTATGATGATGATGATGATGATGATGATGATGATGATGATGATGATGATGATGATGATGATGATGATGATAAAGTTGGAAGGGACCTTGGAGGTCATCTAGTCCAACCCCCTGCTCAGGCAGGAAACACTATACCATTTCGGACAAATGGCTGTCCAGTCTCTTCTTAAAAACTTCCAGTGTTGGAGCATTCACCGCTTCTGGAGGCAGGTTGTTCCACTGGCTGCTTGCTTGCTGACGTTTCTTCACCAAACTGGGCAACACCATCAGTTCACCATCACTGAAGATGTTAGCTAGTTTGGTAACGAATTGTCTGTAAGCAAACAACCAAGCTCAGGGAGCACCAAGGACCCCCCAATAATTGCATTGGAGTAGGGAGAATTGGAGAGAAGAAATTCATCTGTCTGGAGAGCAGAAGGATCCAGGAAAGCTGAAGGAGAGTGTGGGCTGAAACAAGGTGCCAGACCCTTAAGCCTGTGGCCCAAAGCACATGCTGCAACTCCTCTGAACATCTCAGTTAAACAGAGCAGTTGCCAAAAAGGCCAACACAGTGCTGGGCTGCATGAACAGAGGGATAGAATCAAGATCACGTGAAGTATTCATACCACTTTACAAGGCCTTGGTAAGGCCGCACTTGGAATACTGCATCCGGTTTTGGTCACCGCGATGCAAAAAAGATGCTGAGACTCTAGAAAGAGTACAGAGAAGAGCAACAAAGATGATTAGGGGATTGGAGGCTAAAGCATATAAGGAACGGCTGCTGGAATTGGGTATGTCTAGTTTAATGAAGAGAAGGACGAGGGGGGACATGATAGCAGCCTTCCAATATCTCAGGGGCTGCCCCAAAGAAGAGGCAGTCAAGCTATTTTCCAAGGCGCCAGAAGGCAGGACAAGAAGCAATGGGTGGAAACTAATCAAGGATAGAAGCAACCTAGAACTAAGGAGAAACTTCCTGACAGTTAGAACAATTAACCAGTGGAACCACCTGCCTCCAGAAGTGGTGAATGCTCCAACACTGGAAGTTTTTAAGAAGAGACTGGACAGCCATTTGTCTGAAATGGTGTAGGGTTTCCTGCCTGAGCAGGGGGTTGGACTAGATGACCTCTAGGGTCCCTTCCAACTTTATTTTTATTATTATAAAAAAATCTGTGAGAAAGCAAGAAAGCAAAGGAAAGAAATCCATTCACCGGTGGGCTTGTTCCTGTGGACTTTGATATTCTTCTTTAAGTAGAAAACATAAAGTCGGAATTATTCTTCAAGCCAATTCTCGCTGGGCCAAACAGGGCAGCTGGATAATTCTCATTAACCCAGGTGCCTGTTGCTTGGTTTCCTCCAATGGAAACCTAGTCTCTTTCCAATCATCATTAAGGCTGCCATTGCAGAATGAACCTCTCTCTTCAGCATCCTTTGAAACAGCTTTGGCTTGGCTGTGAATGCTCGCTTCCATCCTTCTGCCCCCCCCCTCCTCCCAGCTCCTAACTTGAAACAGAAGGAGCAAGGATGGCTTTTGACTTTGCGAAAGCAGCCTCTTCATCAGCAGTAAATGAAGTCCATCATTTTGGGGGAGGACAGATGGCTCTTGGAGAGGATAACTTGGAGAACGACCAGATTCAAGGTTTTCTAGGAGATATTAAAGGACAGTCTTTACCAAACTTTCTGGCACGTAAATCAAAATCTGCAGGTCATTGAGATGGTAGGGAATTTGGCCAGCTCGACATCATGACTCAGAAGAAAAGTCTATTGAGCTCTAGGAGCAAGTTACTCCATTGTTGCTGTGGCTAGAATTGCAGCTGCAATGAATTAACAGGTTTTCTGGGCAGGTGGCCAAACTATGAATCTTGAAATCATCTACAGAATCATGTTCTAGTTTGTTGATATAATGAGTTGTGGAACATTCTCCCCCCCCCCCCGCCTCGAAGTCAGGTTAGCTCCATCCCTGTTAATGTTCCTAAACTTTTCCCATTATCTTTTTTTTTCCCTATCTGATTTTCCCATGCATGACAACAACTAGGTTCTCCAAATCTTTGGTTATTTTTTTTTAAAATATTAGTGTGTTCAGTCTTTTTTATTTCACTTTATGTGAAAGGAGAATGAAGTTATATGTGCCTTATCTCATGCAGGTCAAGATGTTTTTGACCTTGTAATGCCATCATCCTGATTTACAGAGGATCTACATGACATGCTTCTTAAAAGGTCTATTAAAATGTATTAGAATTAATTTTTCATTTCCCTCCAACTGCACGTATGAACCGAGATAATAATGAAAAGCTGGATGTCGAAAGACAAGTATCTTTTGATACATCACACAATTTTATATGCATCTATGTATGTGATATATAAACACACAGAGATGGACCTATGGATAACAAAACTTGAAGTAATACTTCTCAAAATCCCTTCCAAATTATTTCCAACATTCACATTACAATTTGGGCATTGAAGGCATTGAAATATGACCAGTCTGTTATTCACACAAGTCCACAATGCACAGTTAAGAGTTTACAGACAGACTTCTCAGTGAGTTTCAATAGATTCCCAGTTTGAGTCCTCGCCCAGTCTCTCTCCATCAAAATTTAGATTTTGATGGAGAGAGACTGGGCGAGGAGTCAAGCTGGGAATTAGCTTGTAATCTTTATGTAGTCACAAAAGAGCAAGCCCCCTTGAATGCTGTTGAACCTTATCTAGTCTTACCCTATGCAAACTGTCAGTCTGAGAAGATTCCTATATTATAAGGTTTGAGCAAAAAAATAGTTAACTGCACTCTTCACGTGTGGAACTGGTTGTTCGCGCCTGACAGATTTTCAGTGTCAACAAAGCCATTAAGATTCATTCATTGTATAAAGTGGGCCTCTTGATGTCATTCTCCCTTTAGAGCTTGGTAAGTAAAGAATCTGGGATTCAGACAATTTTATGCTCTTGCTGATCTTTAAATCAAAACCAACTGAATCAATTTAAGGCCTCTTTTGTAAAAAGGAAAAACACAGGCATTGAGGCTGATTGCCTAGATATGCCCAATTTCAATGGCTGAAATAGAAACCTTATAAATTATAAGTAGTAGGTTGAAAGCATCATATTGAAAGCTCAGGGTTTTTTTTCTTAAACTTTTCTGAGATCATCTTTGTGCAGACTATACTACACTAGATAACTAGTGACCTAACAGCTTCCTGTGTTCCTTCCAATCTTTCTGGGTTCACTTCTGTAACTGCCCAAAAATTAGCAGACCCTCCTCGCGGTATCTAGATGCCTTCTCTCATATTGTAGCTCAGCTCCTAGGTCCAGAGAAGTCAACAGCCCTGGCCATTGAATGATACCTAACGATATCTAAGGAGAACATCGACAGCACTTTGGCTCCTTCTGATAGTAGAATGATATTCTTATAACTGGGACACATCACAAATAGAGGTTTTGGCTTCTGCCAACTTAGAGGAAAAGCTTTCTCTGTTCTCATTCTCTGTCTGTTTCCATCTCAGGAGGTGAATTGTGTGTTCCTTTTCCTAGTGGCCAACTAATTTAGCTCAGCTCCAAATGCTTGCTAGGCATTTCTACTGAGAGAAAGGGATGCGCTCGGCTGCCTTTGTCACTATTGTGCCACAGCTCTGGGCAATTTCCAGGTGCACTAGACATAATGATCATCCCCAGATCTGTCTATGGCCTCTTGAGCCCCATAGGTAGGTAACTCACCACCTGTCATCCAGCTGGCTTTTCAAGGAGGAATCTTTCCACATTCCAGACATGTCCTGAGTCAGCTGTTCCCTTTGAGACCATACCAATAATCTCCTCTAATTACAAAAACCTGCCTTTTGGTTTGAACGCTCACTTGGGACAACTCTTCTCAGTGCTTGCCAAGGCAGTTCCATTTGTTGCTCCAGAAGGACAACATTTGAACAAAGATAACATTCAAATTGTTGCCACTGTTCCAGTTCTTTTGATTTTTCCCCCCTCTCTGTGGTCTCCCCGCTGTAGACTCTAAGCTCCTTCACTATTCCTTTGGTACACTGATGCAAACTGAATGTATATTTACAATATTACATTGGTGTCCTGCCCATCTTTCAAGGTGTTTAGAGCAGCATGTGTAGTTCTCTCTCCGATTGCATTTATTCCTCCTCCAACTGACTTTGTGCGATTAGTTTGAAGGGATGAAGTGACGGGAATCCAAACATCAAGTTGAGTTTGTGACTGTAATACATAGGAGGGACTCTACCAGGAACACTGGGTTGCTATTGGGAGTTGAAAAAACATTGAGGAAGAACCTTTAATGAAGTGTTAATACCACTTTACAATGCCTTGGTAAGACCACACTAGAAGTATTGCATTCAGTTTTGGTTGCCGTGGTATAAAAAAAGATGTTGAGATTCTAAAAAGAGTGCAGAGAAGAGCAACAAAGATGATTAGGAAACTGGAGACTAAAACATGTGAAGAATGGTTGCAGGAATTGGGTATGTCTAGCCTAGTGAAAAGAAGGGGTGACATGATAGCAGTCTTCCAGTATCTCAGGGGCTGCCCCAAAGAAGGGGGGGAGGTCAACCTATTCTCCAAAGCACCTGAAAGCAGGACAAGAAGCAACAGATGGAAACTAATCAAGGAGAGAAGCAACCTGGAACTAAGGAGAAACTTCCTGACAGAGAGAACAATCAGTCAGTGGAACGACTTGCCTCCAGAACTTGTGGGTGCTCCATCATTGAAAGTTTTTAATAAGAGAGTGGACATCGTTTTGTCTGAAATGGTGTAGAGTCTCCTGCTTGAGCAGGGGGTTGGACTAGAAGGCCCCCAAGGTCCCTTCCGACTCTGTCATTCTGCTTGAGTGTGTGGCCACCCAAATGCATAAACCCGCCTCTTCTCCTTCCCGTAGGTTGGCGTAATAGGAGAGGAAGAAGAGTGGATAACTCTGTGCCAAGTGGAGAAGGAGTCGAATGCTCAATTGTTGGAGATCCCAAACCTCACACCTTACACTCATTACAGGTAAAAAAAAACAACAAAAACAGCTGGTGATTCATTGCTTGCATCTACTGGCAGGTTGCCGGCAACGGGAAGCAGCATTAGGATCCTCCAAGCAGCCGGTGGGAGGGACAGTGGGAGGGTGGGGGGGGAAAAACCGCTTGCTCCGAAGAGCTTAAATTTGCACCTCCACAGAGTTTGCCCTGAAATGACTCAGCTTGGTGCATTTTCATTGTCATTCTCCGCCGAGTGAAATAATTAACCCGGGAAAGAGAACAAGGTGGAAATAGCCCCGCTTAAACGGGGCTGCTGAAGATGTTCACACTTCCCGCGGCTGAGAAACTGCCCCCTCTAAAAGCTCTCCTGATTTAATTGATTTTGGTTTCTCTGTAGGTAAAACAGCACTGCGGTTGCTTGTTTAGATGTCACTGGTTCCTTTTTTTTGTAAATGGAGTCAAGGGCATTGTTAATATTATTATGTGAAGCTCTGCTTCTCCCATCCCTACTGCATTTAGCGGAACTCAAAAGAAGATTCAGGATTAAACCAGGTGTGGTCAGGGACACAGCTTGGTTATTTATTTTTATGTATTAGATTTTTCTTATCCTGCCTTTATTACTTTATAAGTAACTCAAGGCAGCGAACATATTTAATACTCCTTCCTCCTCCTGTTTTCTCCAGGTAAGTTGGGCTGAAAAAGAGATACTGGCCTTGGATCATCCAGCCAGCTTTTGTGCCTAGAGCAGGACTAGAACTCACCGTCTCCTGGTAATTGGCCCAAAGTCACCCAGCTATCTTTCAGGGCTAAGGTGGGACTAGAACTCACCGTCTCCTGGTAATTGGCCCAAAGTCACCCAGCTATCTTTCAGGGCTAAGGTGGGACTAGAACTCACTGTCTCCTGGTAATTGGCCCAAAGTCACCCAGCTGGCTTTCAGGGCTAAGGTGGGACTAGAACTCACCATCTCCTGGGATTGGCCCAAAGTCACCCAGCTGGCTTTCATGTCTAAGGTGGGACTATAACTCACCATCTCCTGGTTTGTGGGCCAACACCATAACCACAATACCAAACTGTCTCTCTTCATTCTCATTATATTGAGTCAAGTCTCAAATAACAGTGTTAAACACGGTCAGAAGATTCTGAGAAGTTTAGGTTATCAAGTGAGCATTCAGAAGGTATTGCCATTCTACCTTGCCCTGTCCATTTCCTAGGAATTTCTGACAAAGATCTTGCCTAGCCTTTGGAGATTGAGACTGGAGCTGGAGCTTATTATTATGGTTGATCTATGGAGAATTTGCAACCTCTTCTTCACTGGGAATTTTGGAAGAAGAGTCCAGACAGATCTGAATCACACCAAATCATAGACTGCTGCTTTTATGCCATGGTTCTTGAATGATCCATTGGCATACTTTTTATATAAAAAGATGTCCAAGTAAAAAAAAAAGCTCAAAAAAATCATTTACATTTAGGTGCTATACCAAAAATAGTCACGATTTTGGTACCATGTAAGTCTCCCTTCCCATTTTTATGCAAATTACTTTCTTAACTACCATAGGTTCTTTTATAGCTTCTGATTCCCCCAAATTAAACCCAAACATAAAATTAAGGCTTTTTAAAATTTCTCAGCAAAATGCTGGCAGATGCAATGAAATTCCTCCCCCTGTTCATATTCATTCTCCAGTGTCTTCTAGCACCTTTTTGGCAAAGATGTTTTAAATGAATTCAGAGAATTAGGAATAAAAACAACGGCATGCAATGTTCCAGTTTTAATCTACTGAATTCATGCTTTGCGATGGCTTTGCGATCAAAGGGACGAGATTCAGATCAGAAGCAGGAGCCGTCGAATTTGCTATTTATTCTCCACTCGTAATGTAAATCTTACATTACATTACAAAAATCGTAAAGACTAGATTTTTGCTATTTATGCTCCTGTAATGTAAATGTAAATCTTCCCACTGAAGTCACAGGGGCTAAGAGAGATAGCAAGAGGGAAACACGCACAATAGAGAAACCGTAAATTGGAATAAATTGTTTTGGATTCTCCGTGTAGTTTGGCCAGCCCTGTGACGGAAAATGCATGTTAGCTGCATTCAGTTCCGACAGTACATAATTATTTTGATACGATCACACGGAGGCATTCTTCTGGCTGTAGAGCAATTCTATGCTTTCATTAAACCAGACTTACCCATCCATTTAAAAAGCTGAGATCACAGCTGCATGATTGCGGCACCTAAGGGGCCAAATTAAAAAGGGGAAAGGAAAAACGAAAGAAAAAAAAAGATGGAGAACCCTCCTCTCTCTCTCTCTCTCTTTCCTTTCAAGAAGCCATCTCCATCTGCAGTCTCAACCTGTTTACCAATATCCCTCAGGTTCATTGGCAGGTTGACGCCGGAAAAAGGCAGCATCCAAAAATTTCCATGGATCGCTGTGCTGATGAATGTGCCACCTGCTCTGTATCTGTGTCTGAATTTGTGGAACAGGAGCAGGGCCAGTTTAAAAAAAAAAAAAAGACTGGCAACTTTCTAGACACATTGTTTGATGGAGAAAGTCATTGGAGGCAGATGACTAAGCTAGGCTGGACGTACCTGCTCTGCATCCATCTGTTAGGCCATTGTAGATGGCTCTCCTGACTGAATTTCATTTGTCGTGTTTTTGTTCCTCTGAGACTCCTAAAATCATTGCATGAGCATCGACACAACAGTTGAAAAAGATACCCCGTCCAGGTGAAGCCTGGGCTGGAGGGTCCCTTTTATCTTGGTGGGACTCAACGTGATGTCCCACCTTCGTAAAAGGAGGAGGAGGAGGAGGAGGAGGAGGAGGAGGAGGAAGCATAAACTGTTGAACTTGGACTACGTTTTTGTCAAATGACCTTCTTTCCTCATGTCTGTTGTTGATGTTTGGGAAATTAATGGTTTTGTTTTGCCTAATGTCTGTTTTGTTAGTGCACCCTCTTAACAAGAATGAAGAGGATGTAGTGTGCCCTTTTCTTTCAGTCCTAACATTTTAGTGGGAGAACAACCCAGGACAGGTTGAGAAGATGATGCCTTAACACAATACGACTTTAACCCAAAGCTTTCTCTTTCCATTATAATGGCTCTGCTTCTGATCACTGGAGTCTAATACTTTTTGTAGCTAATGCCTTTTCTGGAATTGGAAGGTCCATCTTCCCAAACTACTGCTGTCAGAAGACAAACAACTTGTGGAAAAGAGAGGAGGATGAATCCATGGGCTGACTTCGTGTGGATATTTATAAACCAGGCATTCTTCCTTGTGGTCTGTGTATGTCACACCTTTGGGCTTCCTGTCCCTGCACAGACCTATTCAGTACATTCTGGGACAGAAGCATATTTATTGAATTATTCTTTAAATTTCCACACTACCACTCTTAATTAGATCCAGCGTGGCTCATAAGAATCAAAACAATTGAACTGAATAATTTGTTCTGTTCTGTTGTGGGACTCCATTCCTTGAGAATATCTAGAAAATGGATGACGATTATGGTGATATCCCTTCAGTCGTGTCTGACTCTTGGCGACTCTGTGGGCCAGGTCTCTCCACATCTTCTGATCTCACACTACTCTTTGAGTAATGGTGTCAGCTTTGATGGTGTCCAGCCACCAGATTCTTTGGAGGCTGGTTTCCTTTCACCGCTAACTCTTCCAAACATCAAGAAAATGGACAATCTTGTGACAGTCTTCTCAGTAGTGACCTTTGTTCTTTGAAAATGTTTCCCTCTGCTGCCCACTCCCAAGTATGGAGGAGCCCTACCCTATCTGGATCTCATAAATTAACCAACAAGTGTTCTAATCCAGCTAGTTCACATTTTAATAATGGAGCACCTATGAGATTTTCCTTTATCGTTTGACCTGTTTCTCTAGGTGTGTCTTGTGCAGACATAAATACGTCTTTTCCTTTCTTGGTTTTAAATGGAATAAAGTGCATTTTGTTTAACTTTCGTAAGTTGGGCCTGTGGCTTAATTATGTAATTAGGTGAAACACTTCTTAAGCTGGAGCGGGTGGGCAATGCTCACTCTCTTTTCAAGGAAACCTGAACTTCTAGCTTTTCAATCCTGTGCATTGATGCCTCTCTCTGCCCAACAGGTTCAAGATGAAGCAGGAAAACATTGTTGGTCAAAGCCCATTCAGCCAGCCCTCACGGGTCATTCAGACCCTCCAAGCACCCCCAGATGTGGCACCGGGGAGTGTGACAGTGCGTACTGCCAGTGAGACGAGCTTATGGGTCCGCTGGGTGGTAAGTTACCAATAACCGGCTTATGTAGAAGAAAGCAAGGCTTCCTAACTAATTCTCTTAGGAGACTCTTCTCCTCGAATTGACCTTCAAATGGGTGGAATGTCAGCCCCCAAAACACCTGAGATGTTTGAGAATAACGGAAGCCAATTTGTCAGGTGCAAAGGATCAAGACCGTATGCTAAGCTGCAGTTCAGAGATTTAACGTTCAGACCGGTACACAAGAATGTAGTCAACTAAAATTCAATGCTAAATCGGCACCAGCTAAGGGTCAACAGAATTCAAGAGGGGTTGGATCGTTTGTGGCAATGTAATGATTCTAAGCAGATGGTGCACTTAATTCCGCCACCTAGCTCTGCCTGCTCTTCTTCCAGAACTGATAGGGAGAAGAACGCCTGTCCTAATGGATGATGCTCAAATCCATTGAATTTTTCTTTTGTTATTTACTCCCCTACCCCCAAAAAATCTGTTAGGTCATAATTGAGCTTCCGCCTGTCTCCCCTCTATTTTTTTTCCTATCTGCAATTTCTTTGCTGTTTCTTATCTGCATCTGGGCAAGCATAAATCCGAGCCTGACCTTTTCAGCAGACCAGCTACTGAAAACATAGCAAGACATTTCCAAGGCAACATAATGGGACTCAACCATATGTTGCCTCTTTGTTTAAGGCAACACGACTCCAAAGCAAATGAAAAGGAGTTCTTGGCCACCGAATTTAGCTGAATTTAGCTGAATTTCCGAAAAGTTTTAAACTGTAAAGAGAATGGTTTTCACGTAGAAACAGGAGTGAATGTGGAGGTTATATCTCCTTGATAGATTACAGAGCTGAGTGATTAACTCTGGAAGCGGGTGATAAATGGCACGGCCCTTGATAAATGAATTTATCTTGTGCCTTTGACTGCTAACCCACCCTTGCTTGATGAAAATTCATTCAAATATTCCAATTTCTGCTGCTCGGCCACTCTAAGACGCCTTCCTGTTTTGCTGCCGAATGCAAAAAAACAAACTGCTTCCTGATTTCCCCAAGCCAATTCACCATCCTCATTTTGCAGAGAAGGAAGACTCCCCCCCACAAGCTCCTGTGTGTTCTCCAGGTCATTAAGGCACCCCATTAACCAGGAGAACAAAGTTTTCCTCTTGTTTGTCATCTGCCGCATGAGCCAGTTCTTCAGGATAAAAGTAGCTGCAGATCCCGGCAGACGTACCCCAGATGCCAGTGTGTGCCCCGAAACCATCATTTTGGATCCTAGTCAAAGAGGTGTGGGGTGATGCTCTAAGTGCGGAAGATGGATTAATTGGCAGGGAGCCAGAGAGGTGGGCAAAATGACAGGCGTGGGTCACCTGACTGTATAATTAGTGTTATTAATAGTGTGAGCTACATGTCTGGCTCTGCCTTAATGCTTCGCAGACAGCCATCGGCTCTGAAAGTTCAAACATCTAATAAAGGAGAATACTTATAGCTCGGGGTTGAAATAGGAGGGGAACTGGTGATGATCCCTACTTGAGTAATGAAATGTCTGCAAGAAAACAAACAAGTTCAGAGGGCACCAAGGACATCTCATTTCCACCCTGAACTACAAGGATTCTAGACCCTCGAGGATTCTAGAACTACACATAGATGTTTGAACTAAGAGGTTCTAGGTGCTCTCTGAACTTGGTTGTTTTCTTAGAGACATTTCATTACACAAACTAGGCAACATCATCAGCGCTACTGGATGATGTTCCCTAGTTGGGTAATGAAACGTCTGCAAGAAAACAACCAGGCTCAGAGAGCACCAAGGACCCCACAGTTCAAACATCTATTGGTAGTTCTAGAATCCTCGCTAAGGACATTTTTAAGAATATTTATTTTATTTATTTATTAAACAAATTTATGGCTACCCAACTCACTCACAGGCAATTCTGGATTCTTACCACATTAAAAATAAAAACAACCCACAACCCCTTTCCCCCATGGGAGCAACAACACAATCAAATCAACCATCTCCATTTGTGATCCTCGGGCCCACTGACAAAACCAGGTCTTCAGGGCCTTTTGGAAAAGCAACGAGATGGGGGCTTATTGTACTCCAAGTGAATGATGTTCCACAGAGAAGGGGCCACCACCAAGAAGGTCCTTTTTCATGATCCCACCAGATGTAAATCCCTAATCAAGGGGATCCGCAACATATCTTGCCTTCTTATCCTGGTGGGCTGGGTGGATGCAACAGGGGAGAGATGGTCCTTCAAATAGCACAACAACAGGCAGCGAATTAAGTGACCTTATTCTCAGTGATCTTTTTCTCTTTTGACCATGTTCAGCCTCTGCCTGATGCGCAATACAATGGGAACCCTGAGTCAGTCGGTTACAGGATCAAGTACTGGTGTGTGGACATGCAGTGTCCTGCCCTGGCCAAGGTCATCAGTGACCGACTGGAGACTGAAGTCACCGTCGAGGACCTTCAAGAGTGGACCGAGTATGAGCTGCAGATCCAAGCCTTCAACGCCATTGGGTCGGGACCCTGGAGTGAGGTGGTGCGAGGCCGTACACGAGAATCAGGTAAGCATCCCTTCTTGCTCTTAAATGCTTTTTCAGGCGTTTCCTTTGGCTTGGGACTGTTCTACTGAACCTGAATAGATTTACACCTGGAAGGCATTTTTTTTTACATCAGTCCGACTCTGTCAGGTCCAAAACCAAGAACGACATGCGGCTGTTCTTCCAAGCTGAGTTCTTTATTGTTTCATACCGATAGACAGAATCTTGCCAGAATGAAGTCTTTACTATCTGCATCTACAATATACTCTGGGAACTCTTGAGGAGGGGCTGTCTTCACCCTCTTCCTCTCACAGGTGATCTCTGGGCTGAGTTGTCTCTTACTCCCCTGGAATCCACTCCTTCCCTCCTAGGGATCCACTTCCATGCTACATTCCGTCACTGATTCATGTAGCCCAGCTATGCCGAGTAGTCCAATTTTAACAAGAGTGATTCTCAGCCAAGCAGGTTCAGAAGGACATACGGCCAGAAGAAAGACACCCTCATAGCAGCTAGGCAAAGTAGCCAGACTAGCTCTTTGGCAGAAGATAGTGATTAAGCTGTTATCCGGATAACTTCTAACAAGTCTTCTTCCTTGACTCCTGTCCCATATGCACCCCATGTAATTTACCTTTCTCCTGTGGGTGAATAATTGAGCGCAGTGACCTTTCCGGAATTAAGTATTCAACAGTGAGAGTAAATCACGCCGTGGCTAACCTGCCCAATGAGTAGGGGTTGTATCTGCAATTTGTCTCCATAATCATACAAGGCCTTCCCGTTGCTGCATGGCTAAGGTTGAGTCTCTCATTTATCACTGAAAATGGGACTTACCCTTTGTTCTTCCCATTTCTTTTTGCAATAAAATGCTTGGCATCTTCAAATTTGCATATTTTCATTCATGATGGAGGAAGGGCTCAATTAAACCAAAAGAGAACCACACATAGTGCTTGCTTTTGAACAAAGGTGGCTGAGATGGTGTCAGGTAAGGAGGATTGCCCCGTTGATGCATCGTGCAAAGCCATCCAAGGGGTTGGCAACAACTCTATGGGCTGTGTAGATAGCAGGTATTAACACCAGTCCAGATTGATGGACTGCTCAGTTTTATAATCCCAGGAATGATACTTTATGGATCTGATTGGATGGCATTGAAGTTACTGGATGTTTCCATCAAGACTGTTGGCCATCGCAACCAACCTTTCTCCAATAAACCAGTGGAACTCTTTGCCTCCAGAAGCGGTGAATGCTCCAACACTGGAAGTTTTTAAGAAGAGACTGGACAGCCATTTGTCTGAAATGGTATAGGTTTTCCTGCCTGAGCAGGGGGTTGGACTAGTTGACCTCCAAGGTCCCTTTCAACTTATTGTTATTGTTGTTGTTATTATTGTGATTCACTTAACAACTGTGGCAAGAAAGGTCGTAAAATGGGGGCAAAACAGTTAAGAAATGTCTCACTTAGTAACAGAAATGTCAGGCTCCAACGTGGTCCTAAGTTGAGGACTACCTGTGCTGAGCTTTAATCCGGTTTAAGAGGAGCCTTAGGATATCGCAGTACGGCAATCTGATGCAATTTAGCCACCTGGTTTTCTCCAAAGAGCTACCCAGATTTATTCGGAAGTTAATTGTCCAGAATTCAGAAGGACGTCGCCCGTGCCAGCCATGAAATGATTCCCTCTCTTAAGAAATTTCTATGAAAAGGTCAGACTTCCTTGGGAGAAAATAACACGGGGCCACGACGGTGAGCTTGCAAGAACGCCAAGAAGTAAGCTACTGACAGACAATCCTGGCCAAATTGCATCCGTTGGGCCTCGAAGAGTCGGGAGCAACTGAACAACCGAAAAACAACAGCGGCTGGATGACAGGTCGCTCCCTTCGCCCCGAAAATCTGGTGCATTGCCACTTGTTTTTCATTTCTCCCCACCCCCTCCCTCAAGAAGCCATTCATAACGGAGTTTCTCTTTGTGAAGATCTGTAGATAAATCCGAGGCAGCCTGCCAAAAACATTCGTGTCTCTTGGCAATCTATAGTCCTTTAACATAATTATATTCTGGCGAGAGATAAATCCAGGCGAAGAGGAACCTAAAAAGAAAAAAAAAATCAACCTGAGGAACAACATAGAGGGAATAGGAAAGGGAACTAGAATATTTTTTTCCTGATATTTCCGGCTAATTGGCGATGCAGAAACCGTTACAGAGGTGATTTGGTCACCTGGAGCCTCACAGAGAGGGTGGCTGGCATGTCGCTCTGTGTGTGTGTGTGCGTGAATTTCTTGGGAATACCCTTGTGTGACTCGGAGGATACAGGTACGGAGTTAAAAGTGACAGATGGCGAGGTTTTGACAGATCTGAAATGTTGTGCATGGTACTGATGAAGAAGGAACGAGACACGAGGCGAACTGTCAGGGATGTCTGTACTCACCCCACACATCCTGTTCTACCCTTGAGTATGACATCTTCCTCCCCAAAAGCTACTGGCTATTATTCCAGCTTTGATTGACAGAGAAGAAGAATCGCTGCCTGGAGCCTTTCTACAAGCGGTCCATGACTCTTAAGTAGGGAATATCGTTTCTCCTCTAAGTATTGGATGGGAGGGGATCAGGCGCAAAACAGTCAGGATCACACATTAAGCTCCAGTGAAGCTGATTTATTGTTCATCCCTAGACACAAGAATCTAGTCAACTAGCGGTCAGCACTAATTTGGAGCTAGATAAGAGTCAGGGGAATTCAAAAGGGGTTGGACTGTTTGAGAGAACGTAATGATTCTAGGTTGATTCCTCTCTTGACTCCACCCCCAGGCCCTGCTTGTCCTTCTATTCTGGAGGAAACTACCACCACCGCTCCTTCCCAATGCCTTCACTCTCTTTTGCATTTCCAGAAGACTCTTAAGCATGGAACATCCTTTCTCCTCTACATCTCTGATGGGGGAGATACTACCACCACCCTACCTGGCACCCTAATGCCTTCACTCTCGTCAGCATTTCCAGAGGCTCCCTGGGAATCCGTGTGTCTTTCATCAGAGGCCCCTTTTCAAAAGACCAGCTGCGCTTGAACGAACGCTCACCTATTGCAGTCTCAGTTTCTCACAACAGGTCAACCAGAAGCTTTCAGGAATCCATCAATAGCACGAAAGTGCCTTCCACTCCGGCTCTTCTTGTGGCTGAATTGTCACAGGTGCTTGTTTAGACAGCTCATATTTCCAAAACTAGAGCTCAAAAGCCTTTTTCTACCGCAAGCACGCACACACACGCAAACAAAGCAAGTTTTCCTTGTTGAGATGCTCAGAGACGTTCTCCTGCTTTGAACAAGTTGTCCTTTAAGGTTGAGAGGAAGCTACCTTCCACCCCTACCCTTTCACAAATGAATAAAATTCTCATCCGAGACGCTTAGAGCAAGCTGAAGGTCTAATTGTGTTAACCAAATAGAGTTACACATCTCTAAAAGGTGCTCAGAGGCATAAGAATGGAGAGGCAATTGAGAGGGGAGATGTAGGATTTCTGCCTGTCACGGGGAGGTTAGTGACAGTAATTTTATGGTGACCTTTAAATTAAAGTCTTCACACTGAAAAGGGATGCCTTGTTTCCTTCCTCTCTTTTCCCCCAAAAAGTTTTTATTTGAAAACGTTCGACATTCTTAGGCTATGTTTCCATAGCAAATATTGAGGGCCTGGACTTAATTGGATAGCTTCTGGCTTTCTAAAAGGATTAGGTTAGATGAGATGGCCTTTCATCAAATATTGCTGCAGGACATCGCATCACCTCTATAGAAAATGAAAGAGTTTTGGTCTTGCTTCTCTCGTGAAAAAAGATCTCAGCTGGTCACTTAAGGGACTACAATGTCCCATTCTTGCCTCTTGCTTTTATTGGAACTAAATCGATCTGAAATTGGAGTCTCCATTTGTAGTTTTTGCAACAGTTAGAGCCTGACTTAAGCCATTTATTAGTTTCAGGGTATTTCAAGGCATTATCTTCCATATGAAACTACCAGTTGGCCTACTACTGTGGTCACCAAAGATCCTGCTTTGTGTGACATGGCCACAAAAGCTCCTTTTAGCTGAGATTACAGATAGAGCGTTATCCTGTTTATCGCTTGGTGTTAATTTCTGCTTATCTCTGTGTGGATCGCTGGTCAGGAGATGCTGTGGCCTTTTAGCTTGCTGATTCTTTCTTTTGAATCGTATGTAGATGTTGTTTATCTCTATGTGCCTGTTGATGGTTGATTTGGCTGAGTGCCAGGCTTTCAGGAATTCTCTAGCATTTTTAGCTCGGTCTAGGACTGGAGAGTTGTCTGTCCCTGGAGGTTCTTTGTGGTCCCCACTTTAATTGTGGCAAGCTAGTGACAACATTTATATCCTGCCTAGAGACCGGTTTGTTGTGGTTGTGGTATCTGGCTTCTGGGATTTTTGTCTTTGTTCAGTGTGTCTTGTAATTTTAGAAGCATCTTATCTTAACTGATACTATAAGCAATTTTGGAATCTCTGTGAGAAAAGAGATGGGAGGATTTTTAAATTGGGTTTCTTAGAAATTTTAATTACCACAACACTAAAATATTGGTTTTAATTTGGTTTTATTCGGTGGGGTGTGTGGGTTTGTCTTTGTTTTTTAAAAATGTTGTGAGCCGCCCTGAGTCCTTCGGGAGAAGGGCGGGATACAAATTGAATAAAATGAAAATGAAAATGAAATGACTTTTGGTGCAGGATGATATCAAACATCTTCATACCAGGCCATTTCCAGGTATTGTCCACACTCATTGAGTTCCTCAACCAATCTCTTATTATAACCTCTGCTTCTACCTGAACATTTCCGATGGCTGCATCAAGGTGCCAGGAGGTGCTGGAATTTCTGAAGTGGGATAGTTGGTACCTAAAACTGGCTGAAGAATAAAGCACAGTAGTTGCAGTTCTTCCTAAGGCTACCTTGAGACAAAATGGACCATTAGGTAGTTATTTCTGAAATAACTTCCTTAGGGAGGGAAAGCTTTGCACCAATTCTGTGGTCAGCCAGAATTAATAGACCATATCTTGGACAACAGGGGATAGCAGTATCTTACCTTGCTTTCATATCTTGCTGAAAATGTAACTCCAAATATTCCTCTCCAACTAGGCCACAGGAACAGAGCAAAGATGGTTACATAAGGGGAAAAAAAAAAGAGACAGTTGCAGACTGCTGTGGGAAGCCTTGAATATTTGCAAGAGTTGATATGTATGCATAATGTCCTGTACAAGGTAGAGAGAAACGATTCGGGTAATGAGACGGTGTCTCCTCCATCTGGGGACCTGTGTTTAATTTATTTGTTCATCTAAAAGATTTATAGCAAGCCACTCAAATATAGATTGATCTCCAAGGCAGCTTATAATACTGTTGAAAACAACCCCATTCCACAGTACAATTCATTAAAATATTTAACAGGGCAAATCAAACAACTGCTACTATGGCGGAAAACCATTATATTCAAATGTCATTACAAGGCAAAGGAGAAGAGAAGGGTTGGGCTAGGAACGACAAGACAACAAACAAGAGGAAAAAGATATTCATAATCAGATGGTTAACCTGGTTCCCTTCAGAGGGGCTGCCTGCCCCCCAGTAGCTGTGAATTCAGTTTAAAGTCTCAAGATTTAGTGTAGCTCTGTTTGAGTCTCATTTCTGGACTTCCAATGAATGAAGATCATCTCTTTGGTCAAAGTTACCATTAACACATGGATTTTTTTTTATGACTTATGACCAGTTGCTTAGACTCTACTGGAAGTTATGACTGACCCAAAAAAGGGGACTTATGACCTAGATCAGTGGTGGTGAACCTATGGCACGGGTGCCAGAGGCAGCACTCAGAGCCCTCTCTGTGGGCACGTGTGCCGTTGCCCCAGTCCTAGGCCTTCAGCTGGGTTTTATAAAACCTTTTCGCTTTAGGCCTCCACCGCCATGTGCAAAAAAAAAAAAGGTTCAATCAATCAGTCAATTTCAACTTCTCGCGGGGAAAAAAAAGATCTTGCAAAGTTGGAATTGATTGATTGAACTTTTTAGTCCCACCCAGTCTGCTGTTACCACTGCAGCCATGCCCACCCAATTGGCGACGCCCACCCAATGGGCCACACCCAGCCAATGGGCCACACCCACCCGGCACTCTACGATGCATAAGTGGGTTTTGGGTTGCAGTTTGGGCACTTGGTCTCTGAAAGGTTTGCCATCACTGACCTAGATCAGAAGTTCTGATATCTGGGTGAGCACAGATTCAGGCAATTCAAATGAGTATGAAGATTCATTGCAAGCTTCAGCCCTCTATAAGAATCTGGCCAACTAAAAATCAAGCGAAATGAGCGGGAGATAAGAAAGGCATTCGAAATGGGCTGGACTTAGATCTCTTGAGAGTCCGCAAGGACTCATGACTGATGACACATTTAACCCCTTCCTCAGGCTCAGCCTGCTCATCTCTTACACTGTACTTTGTTTCTAAAACAACTCTAGCTCTATGTTTCTATTTGGTGTTTCAATGGTGGTTCAGATCCTAGAAGCACAAAGGAATGATGGGATGGTGTGTTTGGTTTTAATTGCTGTTCGTTTGATTGCACGCAGTTCCTTCAGCTTCCCCAGCAAATGTGTCCGCTGAAGCGGTGAGTTCCACTCAGATCCTTTTGACGTGGTCAGCTGTGCCCGAAGCCGAGCAAAACGGACTCATTCTGGGCTACAAGGTAGGCATCTAAACCCAAATATTGTTCCTCATTTGTCTAAAGCAGAGGTAGTCAACCTTGGCTCTTTTATGACTTGTGGACAGCTGGCTCAGAAATTCTGGGAGTTGAAGTCCACGAGTCATAAAAGAGCCAAGGTTGACTACCCCTGGTCTAAAGCAGCATATCTCAACCTGGACGACTTTAAGATGGGTGGACTTCCACTCCCAGAATTCCCCAGCCAGCATGGGGAATTGGCTGAGGAATTCTGGGAGTGGAAGTCCACCCGTCTTAAAGTCATCCAGGTTGAGAAGCACTACTGCGAAGATACGTCAACTTCTGTCGTCATCTTCGTACATATGAGAACAGATTTTTTTGTAGCCCTGGATAAGTCAAAACAGCGCATGGGGTTGTGCTTCTTTTATTAGGAAGGGCGTTACTCTTTGGGGAAGAGTTTTGTTCCTTTCCCCAGACACTTTTTATCAAAACTGTTTGTTTCCCACTGCAGATTTTGTACAAGGCCAGAGATGTGCAAAGTCAGCCAAGCAGTCAAGTGGTCAGAGGGAACCACAGTCTTTCGGTCCTGCTAGCTGGCCTTCAGAAGTACGTGGTCTATGAGATTCAGGTGCTGGCCTTCACGCGCATTGGAGATGGGGTGGCCAGCAATCCACCAGTCACTGAGCGAACTAAGGATGATGGTAAGTGTGTGTGTGTGTGTGTGTGTGTGTGTGTGTGCAAGTTTATGTGTCAGTGTGTGGATTTTCCAGCTTCCACAAACTATCTCCATTCACTGCCTGCACTCTTAAGAAGAATGCATCTTGATAGAACAAATGGATTTGACAAGCATTTGTCTGGGTTGGTGTAAGGCTTCTGCCCTGAGCAGGGGGTTGGACTAGAAGACCTCCAAGGTCCCTTCCTGCCCTATCATTTTATGTTCTATGTTGATTACAGTTTTAATCTTTAAAAAAAACATTTTTTTTCTCCTTGTACCAACGGACAATGCTCCTTTAACTTTGAGCTGAGCGTCCGTTCCCCAAACCGTCCCCTTCTTGTAAAAATATTGGACAAAAAAAGGCCACTTCACTCAAAAATCCTTGCATTTTATAGCCAGCTCCAAGCCCTAAAGGAAACTTTTACAGTCCAATTATGAAATCTTACCGAAATTCAAGCCTACCAATAAAAAAAGCACACCACCTTCTGATATAACAGGATGGAATAAACAAACCTTTCTGTGATTGAATGGGAATACAACGCAGGTTCATATACCGTAAATGGGCCTCCTATCAGCCTTTGACAAAAGAATAACAACATGACCTTTTCTGTTCTGTAAAAAAAATAAAATATTTAGTATTAGTCGCAAATACTTTTCCCGAGGATGAAAATTCGTTTTTAGAATTTGACATCTCGAAAGAAGAGAGGGCTTTATTGCAAGTTCCTGATTGAAAGATTCGTTAGCTGTAGAGATAGGGATGCCGGCCTTAATCCTACAGCTTGTCTCTCCGTTTGTTATGGAAACGGTTATCCAACTTTCCTAGCCTTAGCTTCTTAGAAAGGTATTAGTTAAATCCTAGTTAATGGAAGAGGCACAGGTGAAGAAACTTCAACAGTCTGAGCTTCCCATGAATCCGTACCAACATCTCTTAGTCCCAGGCTCTGAAGGAACTTGCGATTCTGAATTTGGCAATTCCAAAGCTCATCTTATTAAAAAAAAAAAAAGCCATTAAAATGCTTGCTTAGGATAATCAACACTTCCAGAAATGCCTTTGGATTATGCTTTTGAGGGTGCCCCAACGCTTTGCTCATCTAATTCTTAGAAGCGTCCTGAATGATTGGTCAATGCTCTGAAGTCTGACTTTGAGAAAAATGTTGCCCCCGGTGACTTTCTGACAATGGGGGAGACTTGAAGCTACCCTTCATCCACCACATGCTGTTTTTTTCCTCTCTCTGTTACAGCTTTTTCCCTAAAGAAGATGCTCAGAATAGAACTGAAGCAAAATAAATAAAGGGAGATTTCTATCCTTCTTCTCGATTAGGGGAGGGGAAACACGACCCAGTATCCAAGTTGCACACAGCCTATGAAGGCTGTAGAAGTTCCAGACGTTGCCACCGAGCGGGTCACTTTTGATGTGACAGGAGGGCAAATATTGTATCCACAGGAAGCAATCGCGTTAACCGTGTTGAATTAACTTGATTGAACTCAACAGAAAACTATATTCCTAGAAGAGAATATTCGTAGCTCAGGGTTGACCTGTGGGGTCCTTGGCGCTCTCTGAGCTTGGTGGTTTTCTTGCAGACGTCTCATGACCCAACTAGGGAACATCATCAGTGCTAGAAAGGAGTGGGATGAGTGGAGTGGAGGAGAAGGGGAGGAGGAAGAGGAGGAAGAGGAGACAAGGAGAAGGACTATGAGTCCTTTGTCCGCTCTCAGCTGGGTGATTTTCTTGCAGACATTTCGTGACCCAGCTAGGTAACAAACCCACCTCTCTTCTAGCACTGATAATGTTACCTAGTTGGATCCTAAAAAATCTGTAAGAAAACAACTACACCCAGCGAGCGCCAAGGCTCCACAGAAAACCATAGCCCTGAGTCGGTTATTTGTCCTGGATCTGCTTATTTTTCGAAATGAGGGTCCAATTAGATCATATGAAGACCAGTCCCTCACCTAAATCAGAGTTGCTGCCCCTTTCCTAGGGGTTTTTGATGGGACTCAATACTTCTCAGGATTATTGGAGTAATCCACTATCAGTAACCCCTTGGAGGCTGTTGCCTGAGGTCCTAATGAGATGGACAATTAAATGTGTACACACAGTCTGGCTTAACCTTGCTAAGTTAGCTAACAAATCAGAATTGGACTACTTTATCCTTCCTCCAGCCCTGGGTGACAAATGGCGCTATTTGCTCTTCCGTTCCCAAACTCCTGACATAAGCTTGCTTGATTCCTCCCCGACCAGTTTAATTAAAAACATCCTAGGTAAGAGGAGAGGTGGGATTCGGGCTTGAGGTGTCTCCAGGTTTGCAAATTATCATTAAGTCCCCCTGGTGACCTTGGTGTGTAGGTAATTTGTCATCTGTGTCACTGTTCACCCACTCCCCCCACCCCTTTGATGCTCAGGAAGAGCAGAGGCACTCACGATGAGTACATGCAATTAGAAGATAATTCATTTGGGAAGCAAGCAATGTGCCCGGTGAATATTCATGAAAACGGATGATGTGAAAATTAACCTCTCCCTCTCGAGATAATTCAGTGTCACCATAGGACATTGATATATCCCCCTTAACCTAATTGGCACCCAGCAGATGCCTTGGACTACAGCTCCCATACTTTCCATCTGCCCAGCCAATGTCTCTCCTCATTGGGAGCTGTAGTTTGAAACACCCAGAGGACATGAAGTTCAGTAGGGCTGTGATATATGATGCCAGGAGTTTCATGTCTATAGAACGTGGTCCAACCGTGAAGAATCTTCAGAGGTCCTTGCCTGTTGATATCTCCTGAGGTCAACCTTCATTTGTTAAAGAACCCACTGTAAATATACTTCTTGGGTATGCGTTAGCTCATGGACTCCAGGCTAGGCTAACTCCCCAAATAGCAAACTTTTCACATTGCAGAAAATTCTTCATTCTCTTTGAGTTCTGTACCATTTATGATTTACCTCTAGAAGTTCAAACAATTGGTCTCTCTAGCTCAGCAAGGAAGCTTCACAGACTAGAGATGGGGACTTTCTACTCAAGAAGGTGAAACGTGTCTCCAGAAACGTTCTGGAGTTCTTCCACTGGATCCTTTTCATCTTGGACATCCTTTTTCTAGAAGGCTAGATTGGGTCTAGAACCTTCTACAAGCAGGATGCTTATATGAAGGGCCAAGATATCTGGATATCTTTGAACAATTCAGCAGGTAGCCATCATAACGGTATTGTTTTGGGTTTCTCGCAGTCCCGGGCCCCCCGGTGCGATTGGTATTTCCTGAAGTGAGGCTGACGTCCGTGCAGATTATGTGGCAGGCTCCTGAGGAACCAAATGGAATTATTCTTGGTAAGTGAAAACGAAAAGCAAACGGTGAGGGAGAGAGTTAGAACATCTCAAGATGTTTTCAAAGTCAAAGAAACCAAAAGACAGAAAAGCATCTTTTCGTGTTGGGGGGTTAGCAAAAAAAATGGTGGTTCCGTTCCCCCCCAAAAAACCCAAAACCATTCCTACCATCTCTAATATTTTACCGAAAACGAAACAAAATATTTTTTTTGCTCGTTCCTTTGGTTGGTTTTGCTTGGCCTTCCTCACATCTTGACAATCCGTTTATCCACAACGTATTACAATTCTTCACTTGAATGATGAAGGAATCCAAATATTGAAGTGGCGACACGAGAGAGCTTGTAAGGCCTTTCTATGTGTTGAAGATGCCAATAGTTGGTATTAAAGCATGATTGAGCATTTTAGCAGTGAGCGTGCAAATGCAGCAAGTCCCGGGGTGGGGGGAGAAAAATGGGTTAAATTTAAATCCTTGTTTTAAAGAATGTGACTTGGAGGCCCTGAATAGACACTGCATTTTGCATTCCATTTTTCATATCCTCTCTTTATGCCTTCTCCTCGTCCACCACCACCACCATTCCTTCTCCTTCTCTTCCTTCTCCTCTTCCACCACTAATACTATTCCTTCTCCTTCTTCTCTTCCTCCTCCTCCACCATCACCTCCTCTTCCTCCTCCTCCTTCTCCTCCTTCTTCTCTTTCTCCTCCTCTACCAACACCTCCTCTTCCTCCTCCTCCTTCTTCTCTTTCTCCTCTTCCACTACCACTAAGATTCCTCCTCCTCCTCCACCACCACCTCCTCTTCCTCCTCCTCCTCCTTCTCTTTCTCCTCCTCCACCATCACCTCCTCTTCCTCCTCCTCCTTCTTCTCTTTCTCCTCTTCCACTACCACTAAGATTCCTCCTCCTCCACCACCACCACCACCTCCTCTTCCTACTCCTACTCCTTCTTCTCTTCCTCCTCCTCCACCACCACCTCCTCTTCCTCCTCTTCCTCCTTCTTCTCTTTCTGCTCCTCTACCATCACCTCCTCTTCCTCCTCCTCCTTCTTCTCTTCCTCCTCCTCCACCACCACCTCCTCTTCCTCCTCCTCCTCCTTCTTCTCTTTCTCCTCCTCCACCATCACCTCCTCTTCCTCCTCCTCCTTCTTCTCTTTCTCCTCTTCCACTACCACTAAGATTCCTTCTCCTCCTCCTCCTCGTCTCCTTGCTCAGACATGGTCCTGCTCGGTCTGAAGAGCTTTGGAAGGTGACGATGAGTATAAAACCAGCATTAGTATTCCGAGTACAAAACCTGTTCTTGCTCCTGCTTGTTTGCTCTGAGGGAAGAAATGACTTAGAGTGACCTAACATTTAATAGACACATTAAACCGTTGCCATTTACTTGGCTCAGAAAGCAGTGGTGTGCCAGCGGATCCTGCGTTTGTTTGAAGACAGCTTGTAGCGCACCTCTGGATGCTAATTATAAACCGCAGATTGTGTAAAAGGACTTCCACTAATCTAAAGAGGGGCAAGAATCAGGTGCATGTAGGGGAGCCAGACCCAAACAACTGTGGAAAATTACTAGGGAAGTATTGCTTTAAGCAACATATAAAACAATCTAGCAGAGCGTACGTAGCAACAACCATTGAATGTTTGTTTAGGAATTAGGGGAAGTCAAATCCAGCCCATTTGGAGGGCACCAATTTTGGGGAAGGCTGGCGACATGCCCCATTAACTGCCCTGGGATTTAGAAAAAGCCAGCCAGAAGCTACATCAGCTGAATATGGCTTGCTTCTGGTTGGTTCGTTGTTTGGAAAGAGAAAAAGTTACCTGGGAAAAGCCGAAGGTTGATTTTTGGAAGTTGACCATCTATGGAGATTCTCAATCATGCAGGTCGTGGTTGTCCCCAAAATGCTTTCCAAAAAGGTAACTGGACTTTCTTGGGTCCAGTTCTTGGATGTTTCAAGGAGAAAAAAAAAAGGAAGTCCAGTTGCCTTTTGGAAAATACCTCTGGATTGACTATCTTAAATCAACAGGAACTGGACAATTCTCAATTCCTGCTTGAATTTTTCTGGGTCTCTGAATCGTTTCCCCTGGGAGGGCACTTCAATTAACCTTCCATTTAAAAGAGGTCGGCACTCTCCTTGCATGTCTCCATTCAACTCTGAAAATACACCCATATATATATATATATTTGGCCTTATGATGTTCTTTACGTGCTTAGCAATGTTTTGACTCCTGTTTTATTCCGACTTTCTATTCTTCAGGTCTTAATGGCCTTTAAAATGCCTCTTGCATTTATTGCTGTCTTGCTCCCACAGCCCTGGGGGCATCCATTCATTTCTCCTTGAACATTTTCCATTTACCTCTATTGATTTTCCTCGTTTGAGTTCACCGGTGCTTCCCCTGGTCTTGTAGAAGTTACCCATCCCGGTGTTTCACTGCAGCCCAAGTGCCTTTTGAAGGTTGATTCCTTAAACCGTGGTTTTTGGATTAATTTGGAGACATCTTTAATAGCATGTTTTCACATTAATCTGACAATTTCTTTTTAGCTGTCCCAGGCTCAGATTGGCTTGAAATAAGAACAGTACAGAATCGGCAAGGGCTATTTCGGTTATTTTTCCTGCCGTGAAATTGGTTATTTTTTTTTCCAACTATATTTCTGGAGCCAAAGGAAATCTTAATAGGAGGCACTAAATTCTTATATCTGTCATTTTAAAAACCCCAATAATAAAACATCCTCCTTTTCTGTTATATTTGTACTACTTGCAAAAAGAAATTAAAAATCCTGCAATTTTGCTTTTCAGCAAATGGCCCAAAGTTTAAAAGCTATTCCATGGTGGGTTGTTTTTTTTTTTTGTTTTGTTTTTTTGGAGCAGAAAGACAGGGACAATCACAGATTAGGAGTTGAAATCTGGGATAATCTAATCTGCTAACCTTTCTTTGTGCTTAGATGAAGTTCCTTCTGCATTAAGTGTCAAAATTTGGGGTGAATGTTTTGCAAAACCATTTCTTGTAGAATAGAATAGAATAGAATAGAATAAAATAATAGAATAGAATAGAATAGAATAGAATAGAATAGAATAGAATAGAATAGAATAGAATAGAATAGAATAAAGCTGGAAGGGACCTTGGAGGCCTTCTAGTCTAGCTCCCCGCTCAAGCAGGAGAACCTACACCATCTCAGACAAGTGTCTGTCTAGCCTCTTCTTAAAAACCTCCAGTGATGGAGTGCCCACGACTTCTGGTGGCAAGCTGTTCCACTGGTTAATTGTCCTCACTCTCAGGAAGTTTCTCCTTAGCTGGCACCTTCCTTCCTCTTTCTCCGAGGAACATTCTGGGACTCGGCACCAAGAGCAGAGTAGATTGAGAAGGAGCATCTTGAAAGGCTTCAGGCAAAGTCTACTTCCTCAGATCTCACTTCCCAAGGATTCACGGTGTTCAGCCTCGTCAGGCGGCATCACATCTTGAAAAGATAAAGCTAAAGATATTTCCGCTTGGTTTTTCTCTTTTTCCCCTTGAAGTTCCCGTACAAAGCGTTCCTAGTTAATGATCTCTGAAGATTAAACTTGTTTAATGCAAATATCTAACAGCACCACCTGGTTGCTAATACTCCTATTAGTGCTTTGCAGATTTCAGAGAACTCTGCTGCTCTTCCTTAAGCTAGCCGTAAGTTCCTTATGCAAATACGTAGCTTCGAGTTACACAAATAATACTGATGAGAAAGTATCTAATATGCTGATCCACTCACGGAGGGATTGCCACCAGCCTCTTGTTCATCAAATGCATTGCATTTATTTAAGCCCGATGCCTAAGCCCGAGAGCAGAGGATGACATTTTTTAATGGATTTCAGCTTAAGCCAGAACTGTCACATTGTTTGCGACAACTTGTATGTAACTAAGTGCATCGGCTGCAGCTTAAACACAGAACTGGAATTATAATTTTGAAATTCATCTAGTGTTGTGATCCCATGAAAAGCATGTCCAAGCTTTTGACTTTTTTTTTTTCAGTCTTTGCTGAGCCTTTTAGATGATTTAATTTTATCATCCATGCATGTCCGTAGATGAGCAATTATCTTGCAGGGCTTCCTACGTCTAGCTTACACTGAGTCGTGGTGGCGCAGTGGTTAGAAGGCGGTATTGCAGGCTAATTCTGCCGACTGCCAGGGATTCGATCCTGACCGGCTCAAGGTTGACTCAGCCTTCCATCCTTCCGAGGTCGGTAAAATGAGGACTCAGATTGTTGGGGGCAATATATGCTGACTCTGTAAACCGCTTAGAGAGGGCTGTAAAGCACTGTGAAGCGGTATATAAGTCTAAGTGCTACTGCTATCACAGTTGTGGTACCCTGTGAAGCTGCTTGCTTAGATGCACAATTTATGGTGCCAGCCTTGAATAAAAAAAATACATGTGGCCCCCAGAAATGTTATAGTGAAAGGAGTTCTGGAGAACATCCAAACTGAAGCAGGGATAAAAAATTGCTCTGGAGGTCATTTATTTCTAGTTATTTCTCTACTTTTTAAGGAAAATTGTGCTACCAAAGCAGCAATAAAAGGGATTTTTTTCCTTAAGGATCTGTTCATCCCTATCAACATTTTCCTGCATGGCGCGATGATCGGTTTCCGAAAGCGTTTTTTTTTTCCAAGTGCCATATTACAAAAAAGAAAGAAAGAAAAAGAGCAAAAGCATGACAAACATTTGGATTAGATTTATTATGTTTATCATGCTTTTTCTTTCCTTGGGACTTGGGAAGCAGCATATAGAATTAAAACAATTAAAAGCCAGACAATGCACAATAATTAGAAAGGAAAGCAACTGGAATAGCAGCAAATTTAAAAACAAAAGCATAAAATAGCTGACGCAAAAGCCACCCGCAAAAGGATGGCTGAGAATTCACATCAGTCAAACTGAAAATATCTCCCAGCTCAGAATATGTGGGTAGGCAGGCATAGACGTTTTCAATAAATTTCTGAATGCTGAAAGAAGAAAGAACTGTGAGATGCAGGTTATAATTAGCATAATTTGTAGGCAAACTTGCAAGAAAAGAATAGACGGATTATGGAGGCACCGTGTAATAAAATGTGGCCTTTGCAAATCACTCTTCCTATTACGTGTCTGGTCACCAGCAGGCAAAAACTATTTTTATATTTTTATGACAGTTTTTGACATCCCTAAGAACACTATCTGTTGGAAGTCCTATCTTTTTTTTTCCCCTAATGGAAAGGGGATAGTGAACAATTAACTAGTGGAACAGCTTGCCTCCAGAACTTGTGGGTGCTCCATCACTGGAGGTTTTTAAGAAGAGACTGGACAACCACTTGTCCGAAACAATGTAGAATCTCCTGCTTGAGGAACAGGTTAGACTAGAAGACCTCCAAAGTCCCTCTGTTATTTTGATTGAGGTGGTATAAACATTTTTTTAAAAAAAAAATAGACAAGCTAGTTAGCATCTGCTCCATCTCGTCACCCAAAGTTCATGCCACTTAAAACATTTTCCAAAGGTCTGGACTTCATGAGACCCCTTATTCAAACTTGCCCCTTTTATGACTTGTGGACTTCGACTCCCAGAATTCCTCAGCCAGGCACGCTTTAATGATCGGCAGGGTTGGGCAGATAGAGTTCTAGGTTGCTTCTCTCCTTGGTTAGTTTCCATCTGTTGCTTCTTGTCCTGACTTCAGGCACTTTGGAGAATAGCTTGACTCCCTCTTCTTTGTGGCAACCCCTGAGATATTGGAACACTGCTATCGTGTCTCCCATAGTCCTTCTCTTCATTAGACTAGACATGTACTGTACCATATGGATATGCTCCAGGAAGGTGAAACGACTCTAGTATCTCATTCAAAAGAAGGAAGTGTGAAACATTTCAAACATTTCATGGTGGATTATCACTCAGAAGTCTTTTTGCAGTGATTTCCCAGATAATGTACTGAATCAGACTTTTACCCAAGGGGGAGAGGCATTACAAACTCAGCTGATCCATCCTAAAAAAAAAGTCAATTCAATTGTTTCCCTTTAAGTTAAATAAGGGAATTAGGATGGGCTAATCGTCTTGACATTTTCCCTTCATGAAAAGACCAGATGAGCTAACTCAACTGCAACAATAATGTTATTATTCTGATGTGTGCATGTCGGTATCCTCGTAAGGATGACCTCCTCCTTTGTCTCTCTTGAATTCAGGGTATCAGATTGCTTACCGTCTGGCATCCAGCAGCCCCAACAAGTTCACCACGGTGGAAGTGGGGTCAACAGTTCAACAGTTTGCAGCTACAGATCTCATCCCTGAATCCGCATATATTTTTCGAGCTTTGGCCAAAACCCGTCAGGGTTGGGGTGAGCCCTTGGAAGCAACTGTGATCACGACAGAAAAGAGAGGTAAGAACTGCAGTTAGGGATAAAACTTAAAGCTTATCCAAAAGAGATCCAGCCTAGACGTAAGGAGTAATTTCCTGACAGTGAGAACAATTAATCAGTGGCTTGCCACCAGAAACATTCCCATGGACATGTTCAACCTACTCTCCATTGAGTAGTAAAATCTGAAATCAAGGGGGGTTAATCTTTTTGTGAATGTAAAAAATTGCCTTCTAGAAAACTCTACGAAGCACCTACTACCCATTCCTATCTCTGCTGTCCTTGATGTCATTTCAAGCTCCCTCATCCAGTCCGAGAAGCTCCAAGGCTGCTTCTTGGATGCTTATTATTGAACGCTGAAGATTTCCGATGCTCGTGTCATAAATTGTTCACTTACAACATACAAGGAGCAGATGGAGCCCGTGCCCGTTCACAAATAATGCTGACAGCTTGGCCAAAACAAGTATAACACTGTAAATCATAATTTAAGTTGGATCCGTTTCCTCCCAGCCTCTGCGACTTTATCTGCCCAACCCTGCCAATCATTAATGGACATCAACGGAAAGCACTTCCTTTGGCAACCGTACGGAAGGAGGTTGGCATTGTAGTCTTCCAGAATGTTTTGTTGACTTCCCAATATATCCCCAAATCTTGGAATGATCTCATGGTCACCATTCAACTATTAACAAGGCCCTAGCCTCCTTACCTTCCCAGTTCATTTCAAGTCTGTCTGATGCCACCAATCTGGGGTGCAAAACCAGACAAGATTCCTGCACTTTATGGGGTCTATAGAAAACTTTGTATTTTACCTGCTACCACAAATCACTTCACAACCACCTTGCTTAGCAACAGAAATTTCAGGCCGTAAGGCGAGGAGTCCCTGCATTTGTCAACCTCTTCCGCGGTGGATTTCAACTCCCAGAATTCTTCCAGCCAACACGTAAAGAAAATGTCCAGATCAGAAAATAAACCTGAAGTGAAAAATCCCCAAAGACTGTAATTTAGACTCCTGGCCTACCTCGCTCGGGAGAGAGGGTGCTTCAACCCAGCCTCCTGTTAAAACAAATCTTCTTTATAATTGCATCACCCATTTGGAATGAAGAAGGAACCTAACATGTCAGCGGAAGATTTGAGAAAGGCTGGACTGAGAAGAAATACTTTGATCCTAACCACCTCAAGGAAGAGCTGGCCAATTTAATTAAGACCTGGAGTAAACAGAACCGTTCTTTATTATACGATTGGGTGAACCAGTCCAACAATTTGAGTGAAAATGGCAGCCAGTCTGCTCAAATCCGTCCTTCCAAGTCATGCTCAAGGACACCCTTCCATATATTAGCAATTCAATCAGAAGGGCCCCAAAGCATGAATGTTTATTGCCAAGAACGTCAAGAATCAGGAAGGCGAGGACCACGAGTTGAAAAGTCATCCATCCACCTGCCATCCGGGAAAACAATTTCCAATCAGACAGTGAATGATGGAACAATGACGAGCAGGATAATCGGTCTGCACTGTATCAGTTGCTCTCGGAATCATTTAAACACTGTGGAGGACCTGGGGGCAGTTAGGGAGCTGGGTGGTGTCAAGGGAAACCTTTGAAATCCTTTGGAGGAAAGAGATTTCATGCCAGGCACAAGGAAGCAGAACAACTCCATGAATAGGTCCAAGCCATTTCTTTATTGTTGCACTAATAAAGGAGAATATCTATAGCTCAGGGTTGACATGAGGAGTCCTTGGTGGTCTCTGAGCTTGCTTGTTTTCTTACAGATGTTTCATTACCTAAACTAGGGGAGTGGGGTTTGCAAGCTCCTCCTCCTCCTCCTCCTCCTCCTCCTCCTCCTCGAGGAGGAGGAAAGCTAGCACTGATGATGTTACCTAGTTTGTATAATGAAACATCTGCAAGAAAACAAGCAAGCTCAGAGAGCATAAAGGACCCCCCTTTATTGTTGATTATGTATTTATAAGAATCTCGCCAGACTAACTACATTCACTTGGGAACAGGCAGATAAAGGCTTCACTAGTCCGGCTTCCACCGCTTCCTCCCACAAAGTAACTCCAAGCTACACCCACTCTTTACTCCTCCTTCTACTCTAGCTAGTGATTCCACCACATTAAATATGTTGGTCCGGGAGAGAACCAACCCATGATACAATGTGCTTCCCACTCTAGGTTCCCACGTTACATTCTCCCCACCCCTGGCCAAATCCTTGAGTCTTCAAGTGGAACAAACCTGGACACCTTGGTCCTGACCCCAAGATCATCTCATACAACTTAGGCTCTTGACATCGAGAGGATGCTTGTCGACGCACGGTTGATCGTCCTGTTGGCACCGTCAAAGCACCGAGTGCTAAAACACACCGTGTCTTATGGCGAATGTTTTCAGAGGGACGGAAGAGAGAAACGCCAAAACACAAGCTGTTCTTTGTAGAAAACTGTCGGAGGTTCATGCAGCCAGGAGTAGATATTTACCGAAACAGGTGCTGATGGAATTGAATCAAATTAGATTCTCAATTTGATTCAAATTAATTCAAAGACAAGTCACTGTGGCATCACTAATCAATGCCTCCTTTATTACATGCCACACATTTTAATCAGAATCAATAGTGTCCATGATAAACAATTAAATAAGTATTCCTCACCGTGTTGATTTTCTCTGACTGAAATTGATGGGTGCGGAGAGATGGGTGCCAAGTTCTCTGCTGATACATTACTGATGGCCTCCTTTCTCCTCTGCATTAAGCAACGTCTGGCACCGGAGATTCCTTTAATAATTCCGCCAGGGTGCCATCAACCATCATAAGGATGTAAGGGGAAAAAAAACTTTAAATGTGGGCTAATCTCCCTGCTCCTTCCTTCATAGATTCAAAGGAAAAGGCACGCATCCGGCACTTTGTCCTGAGCAATTAAGCAAAAGAGAAGAACAGAATTATAATCAGGACCAACAAATTTAGCACTAGGCCATGCTATTTTTTTTTTCTTCTTATCTAACATTCATGAACTATGGGGCTTGGGTGCTCTCTGAACTTGATTGTTTTCTTGGCAGATATTTTATTACCCAACTAGGTAACATCATCAGTGCTGGCTCAGAATTGAACTGTAGAATCCTTGGTGCTCTCTGAGCTTGGTGATTTTCTTGCAGATGTTTCATGACCCAACTAGGTGACATCATCAGTGCTTGACGGGTGTTTTGTGTTTTGTTTAGGCAGAATAAAATCAGGAGACTGCACTCAAGTGAACAGCACTTCAGCGCCAATCAGGACCAACCAGGACTGCTTCTGAGTCCCAAAAAGTTCTTTTCCAAAAGGCAACTGGACTTTCTTGGGGGTTTTTTTTTCCTTGAAAACATTCCGCTTCTCATCTGAACTGAAAAAGCTTCATGGATGACTAGTGAAACATTTTCTAGAAAACAAAACCAGCAAGAAAGTCCAGTTGCCTTTTGGAAAAGGACCTTTGGACCTTGGATGGTTGAGACTCTCCATAAACGGCTGCTTCTGAAGTTCTCCATTCATGATTCCAAATTTCTGTTAGTCTTGATTTCTTAGAAGGATCATAACTGCTCCGTGTTTTGTTTTTCAGAACGGCCAGCCCCTCCCAAGGAATTAAAAGTCCCTCAGTCTGAAGTCACATCCCGGAGTCTCCACCTGCACTGGGTCCCTGGAAGTGATGGCTCTTCTCCGATACGTTACTTTACCATTCAGTTGAAAGAGCTGCCAAACGGAGACTGGAAAACCTACACTTCATCCGTCAATCACAAAGCTACCTCCTGTTTGATTGACAGGTACGTCTCGTATAAATACTTCCATCAGGAGATGACAGAAAATGCAAAACATATCTTCTCATCTCAAAGCAGCAAAAAGAGATCCCTTTGACAGGTCGTCCTTGACGTACAACTTTTTTTTTTTTTGGTAGTAAAATTCAAGATCAGAAAGTTGTGACCAAACAAATCTCCCTGTTAACCCATCACCCATAAATAGCCGAGATCCACCAGCCATAGCTTTTTTTTCATTATTACGAAGGTGATTTCATAATTTGTTCCCCAGATATACTTTCAATAAATTAATAAAGGATGAAAAGGAACAAACGACGACGACAACCACAAAAAGAAATCAGGTGATTAAACCGCTTCCCCAACGGACAGGAACAAGCTCGGAATAATTAATATCAGGTTGATGCTATTTATCCGCAGAGTGGCTCCCACATTGAACAGGAAGTAATAAAAAGGCTAGAAAGAGACCGCTACTAATTAACATTGCTGGAATTAGTTTCCGAATGAACTTGTGGAACCACTCTTTAACGCAAAAGAGCTGGTTACACAACAGCAAGGTGTAAAAGCATCATGCTGAAATGCCTCCCACCCCAATAATGAAAAAATGGCTGTAGCGTAGCAATACAGCAACGATTCGCCTCTTGAAGATGTCTTCTTAATAGAAATATAATTTGTTCTTCGCTGTAGTCCTTGACTTACGACAGTTCAATTAGTGACTGTTCAAAGTTACAACACCACTTAAAAAAGTGACTTTTAGGGCTGTTTTTCACACCTACAACTGTTGCAGCATCCCCAGGGTCACGCGATCCAAATTCAGGTGCTTGGCAACTGATTCATATTTATGACGGTCGCAGTGTCCCGGGATCACGTCATCCCCTTTTGCGAACTTCTGACAAGCAAAGTCAACGGGGAAAGCAGATTCACTTCACAACTGTGTTATCAATTTAACTGGAAGTCTTTAAGAAGAGAGTGGACAGCCATTTGTCCGAAATGGTGTAGGGTTTCCTGCCTGAGCAGGGGGTTGGACTCGATGACCTCCAAGGTCCCTTCCAACTTTATTATTATTATTAATTATTCCCTAAACCAATGTGGCAAGAAAAGTTGTAAAAGGGGGCAAAACTCAACTACCTTGCTTAGCAACCAATATTTTGAGCTCAACTGTGTCGAGGGCTACCTGTATTCATCCCTTCCTTCACCCAGGTTTGCAAGAAGGGATGTTGGACCGAGAACTAAGTCACAGTCTTCATTTTGCTCTCTGCCAAATCTCAGAAAGAACGCCCCATGTTAACCGCAGACAAGTTAATTTCCATTTGTTAATTAGCAAGACTCTCGTGTTTTTTTCTCTCAGCCTCTGTCCAGCTATGCAGGAACAAAGCCAACCACTGCAAATCCTTCAGCCCTTTTTTTTTTGGCAGCCACTTCTTGACATTCATTCCCTTCTGAGTTTCTGCCTCTGCGTTTAAATCTTATTTTCAGATTAAACGAGGGCGTTTTTATCCATCTTCCCATAGTGAAGAAGGAACAGATCGCACTGCCTGTTTAAATAGTATTACCCAGCCTTGGTTAGATTGGGCTGGCATTAAGATTCTTGCCACAATCACCTCTCAAGCTGCACTCTGCTTGCAAAAGAAACTTCCCAGTTAATCTACTTCCCAATGTGCCGATGGAAATCCAGGTGTTTTAAAGCTGCCGGTGGCGTGCTGTTGAAAAAAGTGTTGAGCAATGGAAGGGAACTTTAGGGCATTACATTAGAAGTGTTGAGTTTTTAAAAAGAAATTGTGATGGTAGAGTTGCTACTGTTGCTATCGTAGCAAGATGGGCTGTAGGGATGGACCCCAAACAGTCTTCTTTCAGTCCAGCTCATTTCCACATTTCTTTTGTGATGACTGGATAAGGTGGACTTCCCTTGGAATTATCACACCGTTGTTTGGTTGCTTCCAGCCCTCTGTGACCCAGAGGACTAGAAGACTTCCAAGGACTCTTTCAGCACCATGATTCTATGAAAGTCTCTCTCACCTCCATCCTTCTGTCCCATTGACGCAAATCTCCCTCAGACATACTCCTGGTTCTGCCAACCTCCGGCAGATGTTAATTGGAGATGCCAGTGACTAAATCTCCATGACTGACCAGGTCCTTCTGCAAGATCATGGAGGTTCTTGAATTCTCTGATCCAAGAGTCTTTTCTGATTGAAAGATTCAACCTAGAATTAAGGAGAAACTTCCTGACAGTGCGGACAATTAACCAGTGGAACAGCTTGCCTCCAGAAATCGTGGCCGCTCCATCCCTGGAGATTTTTAAGAAGAGGCTAGAGACAGTCACATGTCTGAGATGGTATAGGTTCTGCTGCTTGAGCAGGGCTGGACTAGAAGGCCTCCAAGGTCCCTTCCAGCTCTATTCTATTCTAAATTCTAAACTGAGTATGATAGCCTGGACCCCCCCGGGTCCAGCCCCCTACAAACACCCCTGGTCTTCAAGCAACTGTACCCGCCTTTCCCCACAGCTACCTATGCATCTCTTGTTACAGTTTGTATTGATCTTTATATACCTAAGAACTGTCTTTTCAACCTTGAGCTTTCTGAATGTGTGGGATTGCAACTCCCAAAAGTAATTGTGTCTGATTGGGAATTTTTTTTTTGCTTTTTTTAGAGATTCTGCTGAAAGATTCCATTAGCTCTAAATCACGCCAACCTGAATGTCTTTAAGATCTTGTCTAAAGAGACTTCAATTTCATTATTTAAAGCCCTGAGCATTGCCTACTCAATCAAGGATGTTTGTTTGTTTGACATTAGAATTTCTCATCTTTAAGCACTCAGAGCTCTTTCCTAACATGTAAACAGCTATTCCAACCCCTCTGGGCAATTCTCCCATCTCCTCCATGCAGTGCAGCAGAATTAAATGTGGTGGCTGATTAATCGATTGGTCTTACAATCGTATAAAAAAATAAAAATAAAGGCAAAATATAGGATCTAATTCCAGGGAAAAATAGATAAAAGCAATAAAATACAGCCATAAAATACAGAAGTACAAAGAATCAGCATGTAAGCCACTTTTGTCTCCTTTTTTAATATCTGGGGACTTTGATGGTGACATCCCAACCCTCCTGGACGACTGGGAAAGTTTTGGATTTTGAGGTTGAAGAGTATGAATCCTTCAGTTGTTCAGAGGGAGGGAGGTAGCCCAAGATTCCTCCATTGTCGAAAAAAATACACTGGTTTGAAATTTGTCTACTTTCACCACTGCCTTACTATTGTATCAGCTCCAATAGGTTTGGGGGTGAGCATTTGGACAAGTACGTTGGTAGGTTGACTATTCAGAAGCGTGCGAACATCCAAAAGGGATAGCTTAGATGATTTTCCTCCCTCAGGTTCTCTCCTTAACCCATTTTGGACCGCTTCATGGTCTGTAGCCCTTTGGACCTATGTCTGTTTGGAGAAGGGATGAGCTAAGGATGTCCTCCTTGTAACTCAGTCCTTCTCTGTATGGCCATCCTCTGTGGTGTCTCCAAAGATCTGGAGATCTTGCTTCCTCTTGTGTATTGGCCTCAATTTTGTTTCCATTTCTTCTTACATTTTCCATGGGATATGGTGGTTCTTTTATCAGGAAGATAGAAGGAACTTCTCCCAAGGACTCCTTGTTGTTCATTCTCATGTTTATATTCCACCTTCAAATAGGAGTGAACCAGCAGATGGTTTCTGAAGATAAGTACCATTTTCTTGGCAGGTGGGAGTGACCAGCTCTATTCGAGATTTAGCAACTTTAATGTGTTATTGCTAATAACCCCCTCAGATCATCTACCTTTTCATAATACCCACTTACTCGTTCTCCATCAAAGTACTGAAAGAGTTTATCTCTAAGGCTTCTTCAGAAAACTGACTTGCCCTGGGAGGTGCTCAGGCTGCCTCTTCTCAAGGACAGCGGTGATAGAATGTCCTTGCCCTTACCTGCTCTCCCTTCAACTTCAAAGCAAAAACACTCTGCCAAGATTAATGAGCTAGCTCCTTCTGGGTGAAGCACAGCCTTGGGAAGATCTCACACTTGGTCAATAAATGCGTCATTTTGAACAACACACTAACCGCTAGTAGGATGTTAGAAGGGTTTGTTTAGAGGTCCTCCTGGATTGAGAAGCTCTGAAGTGTAGGAACATTCCAACCACTGTTTCCACAAGGGGCCTCCAAACATAAAAGTTGTGAAGCACAGAGTCCCGTTCTTGGGGTTCCCCACTGTTGCAATTGCCTCATATCAAGCCAAGCGGAGACAATATACAGCATTTTTCCAACATAGACCTTCCCCAAGCAAAGCCCTCTGCTGCTGCTCTGGCCCAGCCTCTTACCTCCCCATGTTTTAATCTTCTGTCCTCAGTACTTCTCTCTGGATTGCTTAGCTGGGTCTGCACATTGGCTGACTTTCTCACTGATTATAATTAGCTCAGCCTATTGTGAGCAACTCTGAACTCCTGCAGACCTTGTTAGTCACACGAAAGGAAAACTCCTGCTGGTTACGCTGGAAGCTCAGATCAATTCACCTCAGCTGGAAGTCCATCTTTGAATATCTTAACGTCACTGAGAGTGCAGGAATCCTGCAGGGAATCCCCTGTCTCTGTCAGAGTTAAATAAGCTGAATAACTGCTTCTCGGAGTTGCAGCCATGATTAGAGAGCATTGCCTAGTAGATTAACCAAAGGTGGATCTCATTCCATTTATCCCTCTGTCATTCAACCTGCTCTTGCATAAATCTACTGATACCTCCCACGTAGGTAACCAGCAGTAGATAATCTTTGATCACCGCAAAAGGTGTCACTCCGATTCACCAAAAAAAGTAGCCAAGAAGACTGGAGCCCTCTACAATACATCCATGTATGATTAATTTGACTTTGTGATTATTGCTTTCACCCCCGGAACCATATAATGCTGGGCTACATTAGAATATTAATGAGTAGCCTTACAGTAATACATTTGGTAGGCTTTATTTTTAAGGTGGGGGGGGGAAAGGTCTTGTAAACCCTGTTCTTATCTCAAACAAGCTCTCAGCAATAACCTCGGGTACTTCAGTTTGAAGCAAAAAAAGATTATAATATTAGCATGGTAATAATAAATTATCGCTCTTTAATTAGCTGTTCACAATGCCCTCTTATAAACTAATTCTTTCGCCCACTAATAGATTTAGAGAAAGCGTAGCTAAGTGAACTTAAGTCCAAAAGAGGCCGTTCAAAAAAAACCTGGGGTCTTTCAGGTCTTCGGGTCTACAATTTCCACGAATTCCAACTGAGATGGCATCATTAGCGCTTCTGGAAGTTGTAATCCAGAACATTTAGATGGTGCCATGCTGCCTTCCGCATAGATTAGGAGAACCATAACAAAATGAGGCAAATGTTAGTGTGTGTTTTTTTAAAAAAAATAAATATTGTCCTCCTCTACAGGTTGAACCCTTTTACCTCTTACAAGCTGCGCCTGAAAGCCACCAACGATGTCGGAGACAGCAACTTCGGTGCCGAGACGGAGGCAGTCACTACACTGCAAGATGGTGAGGACCACAACAGCCAGCCAGCTTCTTCCTTGGGGTGCCTCTTTCACCATCATTCAGGACGGTGCTTTTTTTAAAAGGCAACTGGACTTCCTTTGGTTTGCCTAAAGACGTTTCGCTTCTCATCCAAGAAGCTTCTTCAGTTCTGACTGAACGGTGGAGAATGGAAGGATTTCCATTTCTTGCAGTCATCTGGTTGTTGGCGCTCTCTCTGAGAGTCGTTGAGGCCCCTTGGAGTTTTTTCGGTGCCCTCAGCATCACCTGAATATTGCAGATGGGTGTGGAATCTTCTTGGAACTGTAAACAGGAGAGAGGTGGTGTTGTATCCCTCCTAGAGTCCAGTTGCCTTTTGAAAAAGCACCCTTGGGACAACCATGACCTGGATGACTGAGAATCTTCATAGACATCATTCAGGAACCTCACCTAGATGTTTATTCCCAACATTGTCCATTTAGGACTGAATATGCACCCAACCAAAATGAATTCTTGGGTCCCTAGGACCATATTTAGATGTTTGTTCTTCCAGATAAGCCAGCTCAGGAAACTCACTACAAAGACTACTGAAACTCATTCCCTCTGGCTTGTCAAGGCTACATTAGTTTGATGAAACTTTTGAACTCTACTTCAAGGCATTTCTATATTCTTTTAAATTTTACTCATCGATAGCTTTCTTGCCCTGTCTTCTGATAATGAGTTTTACATCTACACCTTCATAAACCAGAATTCCCCAGCCAGCAAGGCTAGGGAGTTGAAGTCCACCCATCTTGAAGTTGCCCAAATTGAAAAACATGGCCATAGACACACATTCCCCTGAATAGGCCAAAGCTTCTGGACCTCCCAAGGTGGGAAGTGATCCTGTACCCCTCTGTCATTCAACTATAGAGCCGTATGGCCAAGTAACACATTTCTCATCTCCATATCTGGGTTTTTTTTTTCTTTCTAGTTCCAGATGAACCGCCAAGTTCCGTGTCTGTGACCCCATACACAACATCGTCGGTTCTAATACAGTGGCAGGTGAGTAGAAAGATAGCCCTGAAGCCTGGGTTCCAATAACCAGGAGATGATTCCTAGGATCATTCATAGAAAACTTCCATGTGTGAAATAAATCATTAGTATAACTCCTGGAACACTTCAATCCTTCTTTACAGATGCCAGTGTTAAAATATCATCAGGTTAATAGAGGACCTGGTAGCTTTCTTTCTTTGTTTGTTTTAAAGAAATGGATAAGGACACCCAGATTCACACATGAATCTGGACTTCTAAAAGCAAGAACAAGACAACTGCAATGTAAAACTGACAACATTTTGCCCTTTGTCTCAAATTGTTTGGATATTCCTACGAAGATGTTTCCAAATCTCCACGCCATTGCCTGGACCAAGCTGGTACCTTCTGATAGGACTGGAAGATATCTTCCATTCTCCCAATCCTGCAAGGCACAGCATCACAATGCAATTTCCCTGAGATCACACAGGACCTGTGGATTTGAGAACAGGCTGGGAGACTGGCATGGTTTGTCAGGCACAAAAAACCAGGATCATTCCTTAAGTCCAAGCACAAAAGATTATGTCAGCCCATACACAAGAATCCAGTCAACTAATGATCAGCACTAAATTGGCGCTAGATAAGACTCAACTTGGAATTCAAGGGGTCTGGACTTAGATCTCTTAGGCAATGCAAGGATTCCAAACTAATGATGCATTTAACTCCGCCCTCTACTACTCTTCTCCTATCTCTTCCTCTTCGCTTCATGACAGCCACTTAGTCATGTAGAGTTTGTGTCGGTCTTCCTGATTGCACAGGAAGCCCAGTTCATGGTGCAATCACACTCTGTTACAACATGTAAAACAAATGTGAGACATTTTGACAGTTTTTAACTAAGGAACCAAACGTAGGTACCAATCAGCCACTTGCCCCTCATTCAGGCATACAATGGAATTTCAGTAACGCATACGAAGGACAACGCGACAGTGTACATCTCATTAAAGGTTGATCCTGTTGATAGATTTGGGGTGGATAATGAATGTGAAATAGGTGGTAGTTGAGATAATTAGGCGCCTTTTATTTCATGAAAACCTAATGGAAGACTTGCATCCGAGCTGCATCTAGGGAATTGAAGGCAATTACATGTCATTACCACGCTTACATTATTGGGGCACTCAGCAGTTTGGGCTCTATAGTTTTCAAATAAAAAAAAAAAGTAAAATAATTTGAAACTCCAGTTAAATGTGGAGGAAACACAGGTGGGCATAAGGTAATATTTTATTGCTTTGCTGGAGAATTAAATGCCAACGCATCCAGCATTTCACTCCTTAATTTCATTCTCATCACTAACAACAAGAAAGTCCTTGCCATCAAAAATCCCAATTTTCCTGTCCCGTTCTGCGTGGAAGTTAACTTGCCAGCTCTGTTCTCACTCGTTCCTTCCCTTAATCCGGAATTTGTCCCAATTTCACAGTGTAAACACAACGGTTGTTATCATCCCTTTGAATCATAATAGATTCCTGGGCCTTCCGCAGTTCCTCTGGGCCTCTCTCACAGATCGTTAGGAAATCCTAAATAATCCTTTACATCAAAATCTGAATGTTTTTACTCATGAAAGATGGATAAGAGCAGGGTGCCATGACCTTTTGGTAGAGTACCTTTTCCAGGGCAGAAATAAAACTGTCAAGGAAAGAAGGAAATGTCATCTCGTGCCATTTATCCCAGGTTCCTTTGTGCTGGCTCACTTAATAGCTTCTGAATCTGAGATCAGACACAGGCTGCTTCAGAGAGAGATAGAAAGAAAGAGAGAGAGAGAGAGAGAGAGAGAGAGAGAGAGAGAGAGAGAGAGAGAGAGAGAGAGACCCTTTGCTGGCTTTTGAGATGTGGACCAGATGATATGCCTCAAGGAAGTTGGTATGAAGGACAGGAAGGAGAATAATTTGGAGGGGAGGGGGGAATGCTGTGGGGCCTTCAATATCACAACCTTGATTATGGAAAATGACTCGTCCATTGGTATGATGGTGTATTCTCCCCCTTAGATTCTAATCAAATCACCTTTTCTCAACCCCCCTCCCCTTCATATCTAGTTTTTAATTAAGTGAACATAAGGGATACTCGCCCAGACTATCAGAAAACATGGCCGCAAGCAAATGGCTTAGCAGTGTACAAAAGGTATGTTCTGGAGACCACCGAGCTGAAATGAGGGGACGGAGAACAATAAATCAAAGTTAAGGCCTGCTGCAGATTAATGATGTAGCTCCTTACTCCCACCCCCAGATAAGAACTGGGCCCCGAGAGATCAACTCTGTAAAGTTTGAGATGTTCGTCTAATGGAGTCCTCGTCGGAACACCGACCTTGCAACTTCCTTTCGGTTGAAACAGTGGAACTAACTGAAGAACTCGAACGGATCGATTTAGGACTACTTATTGGACACAGTCGTCTCCTTTAACGGAGAGACCTAGGAAGAGTTAGAAAGATCTGAACGCTCCAAAGATTAAGTACCCCTGTTAAAGTCTTCTAGGTCAGAAGACAGGAGATGGCTGCTGTTCCTTGAGGAAACTGATGTTCCAGAGGGATCCACCTCGTTTCTCCTGCCTTTTAACACCACCCTGACACCAGTGGGTGAACGTTGTTGGGCTGAGGAGAGCTTCTTTCAGAGTCCTCCAAAGAACTCTTCAAGACTGAGATTGCAGTTTGTACCTCAGCATCCTCCCCATTGATCCTGGCCTATTCATCTCAGCTTGTCTCTTGACTCCAAAGATCACTAGAGATGTCCTGTCCAGGTCGATGGATAATCTCTCCACGGCATCTCAACTTGGCAAGATATTCCAAATGGAAGTTTTGAGCATGTGATGCAGCAAAATATTTTGAACCAACACCCAGATATATCATCATTGTCTAGAAATACATATGTTTGTATTTCTTAGTGGCACTTTTTTGTGAATTATCAGAGACATGTTGCGACTTAACCCTTTTCATGGGCATTTTTTGCAGCCTCCAAAAGTAGAGAGTCTGAATGGCCTTCTTTTGGGATATCGTATTTATTATCGGGAGCTGGAACCTGAAAACGCTGGACCAGGAACAGAATCCAAAGTCCTTAAAAACCCATCAGCTTTGCGAGCAGAAATTACAGGTATGGAGCCAATTATTGGGCTGTTTTAATGTGTGATGAATGGTTTGTCATTTGCAATCAGATGAACAAATATTAAAACAGTTGATGGAGAATGGAAAAAAATGTGCATGCTCTCAAATTGATTCTACTAGCTGGCTGTCAGACTGGCAACTGATCCATTGGGCTTTTTTTTCTCTTTTCTCTCTTCTCTCTTTTATCCAACCTCTCTTATTTCTTGCTTTCTGCTTTCCCCCCCAGTTTGAGTCTTAGTTGTAAATGTGATATCTAGAACTAGCATTCCTAGTACATCAAATGAATCTTGGGGGGGGGGGCAAGGAAGGAGTGAAGAGCAAGGAAGAAGAGAAGACCAGACCTTCTTCCATACCAGGGTCCCAACTGTGTCTGCTGTGTCCTCAAGAAGCTGGACTGCAGTGGGAACCAAAAGGCTAGAATTGGGAATATATGTGTTTCAAGTCCTTTAAAGAAATTGGACACAACCACGAGACTTTAGCAACCACCAGTGTAATAACTGGGAGTGAGGATTTGGATGGAGGGATGGTGAGATGGAGGGATGGCTAGGAACATGGATGGATGGAGGGATGGAGGGAGGGAGGGAGGGAGGGAGGGATTCTATCTCCTCATTGGAAGGCCTAAGAATAGAAAGCTTCTAGAGAAATCTCCTCTTTCTCTTCTCCTTAGAAGAGAGTTGTGTTCGCTCAGTCATTCTCCAGACATTTCTCATTGCTTTATAGCATCCATCTCCATAATTTCTTTCTGTGCGGTAAGATAACTGAGTAAGCCCTCCAGTTTGAGGATCTTTCAGCAAGTTCTCTGGGAAGGGGGCTGACTTATATAGCCAGGGGGCTGGGGGTGGGTGGGCTGGAGGGGTCTTTGCCTTGAACTTTGCCTGCACCCAACACCATCACCTCAAACTGCTGGAACCATGTGGAATTGGCAATAATTGCTAACCTTATCTTCTGATTCTTTGCTTTCCTTGAATAGCCCAAAGCATCTTCAAGGCGGTGAACAGCAGCTCAGACTTAACAACCTACGAATTAACAAGTAAGTTAACTAGGAGTACTCATTGATGTAACCCCTTGCGGGGCTGGGAAAGCTGGAGAGCCGGGTTCGAGACCCGGGCGCCATGCGACAGGGTGAGCTTCCGTCCTTGCCCCAGCTCCTGTCCATCTAGCAGATGCAAGTAGATAAATAGGTACCACTTTGGTGGGAAGGTACCAGCGTTCCTCAGCATGTAGTCATTCTGGCCACATAATCATGGAAATGTCTTCAGACAACACTGGCTCCCTCGGCTAGGAAGCAGAGATGAGCACCATCCCCTAGAGCAGAGGTAGGCCACCTTGGCTCTTTTATGACTCGTGGACTTCAACTCCCAGAATTCCTGAGCCAGCATGGCTCAGCTTGGAAACCTCTCTCTTTCCCCTTAGCATGGCTGGCTCAGGAATTCTGGGAGTTGAAGTCCACGAGTCATAAAAGAGCCAAGGTTGCCTACCTCTGCCCTACAGTCAAATATGACTGGACAGGGGAAACCTTTAAGACTTCAGGACCAAATTAAAAGGTGCTGGGGAAGCTTGGTGCGTGGTCCAGAAAAGTGTCCTCTTGGAAAAGAGTCACCTTGGGTGAACCGGGTGTGTTGCAGGTGCTGTGTTTGAGCTAGGTGGTCCTCTACAACTTAGATTCTGGTTCTTGAGAATCCTAGTTTTCCCCACCCCGTAATACTGCCGGCATCTCCAGTTCTGTTTTCATACTAACCCCTGAACCTTCTCAGCTTCCATCCCTCATAAACGTCCATAAGCTCTGCCCACCACATTACAATTCTACTCTAGCTTTCCCCCTGGATCGGGGGGAGGGGTTTATGACGGTACGGGTTTACGGTAAAAGGACGTCTAACGAACCTTTATGTAGTGTAGGAACCGTTCGTTCCACCCCCCTCTTTTATTCAGGAACACATAATTGACCGCCCTCAAAGTCTAAGGGTATTTTGACAGTCAAAGGATGTTATATAGTTCACCAAAATAAATAATACGACTGTTTTACATTGCAGTAAATTAGATACCATCAGCTGTCTGTCTACCTGGAACCGGCAGGCAACACACCGGTGTCTGACTGAGTTACGTGGGCAGAATATTTGCGAGCACTTTAGGAAATCTGAAATTAGGAGGGCCTCATTATCAATCTGGCAGAGCCTTTCCTGGGATGAGAGTCTGCAATGAAAGGCAACGGTGGTGCTGGCAGAGCTGAAGGGTAGTTCACACGTCGCAGGAAAGAAAAAAAACCGAAAACGAATTTGCAAGTAAAACGCCTCTGAACGGAAATCCGGCCCTGTTCTCGGAGATTTCCAGCAAAGCTCCCGAGTTGTATTTTGCTGGTGGGCTTCCTCAGGTGATCCATATTCTCCGTAAAGATAGGTGGCCTGATTTGAATATGCAAATCCCCAGAACTTCAAGGATGACGCAAAGGCCTCTGGGGTAAAAGGCATGAAATTTGGTCTTCTTGCTATCATGCTTGTTTGGTTATTAATTACACCACAGCCAGAATCTCTCTCTCTCTCTCTCTCTCTCTCTCTCTCTCTCTCTCCCTCTCTCCCTCCCTCCCTCTCTCTCTCTCTCTCTCACACACACACACATACACACAGGCACACACTTTCTTTCCTCTCCCTATCCAGGTTTGGTTTTGTTTTTTTAATGTGTTGCAATGTGCTGTCATTCCTTTCTTGTATCTGTCAGTGCAGCTTCCTTGTTTTAGCTCACAAAGAGTTGCAATTGAACGTCGGTGTTGGTGATTTTCCAGAGCCGTGATTGCAGCACAAGAAAGACATTGCAGTCTCACTCCACTAAATCTCCCAAGTTTATGCTTTTTTTTTTTACTCTCTAATAAATCCTCCATCGCTCCCTCCTCCCCCCAAAATACCAAGCTGGGTACTGTGGCTTTGACGGTGGCTTTATTTTAAGAGGCAAGCTTAGCACTGGAGCTGTTTACAGAAGACCCATTTGGACCGTCGTCCAGCTGGGTAGATCTTCTGATGAATCAAACGATGAAGTTCTCTATCAGGCAGTTTCCACCATCAGCCCAGACAGCTTCCTCCAGTAATAACTTGCAGGATGGTAAGGAGAGGCCCACCCATGGATGTCTCATCCGAGAGTCTGCAGATATAGGCAACTTTAAGATTGGCATATTCAAAGCGGGCCATCTCTCAAAGATATTTTTTTTTAATCATCTGGGGCAAATTTTCTCCACCTTGGCACTTGAAGATGAGTGTACTCCAACTCTCAGAAGAATGGACTTCAACTCCCAGAGTTTCCCCAACCAACGTGTGGACTTCAACTCCTAGAATGCCACCCATCTTCAAGCTACCAAGGTTGAGAGACGCTGGTCCAGTTGTCTGTTTTCTAGAAAGTATCATCTTAGGAGTTGCAAGTAAAGGATGTTCAACCACTTCTTGGAACGGTGATCCCCTGGTATGCTTCAGGAGGACAAGAGATGGGAAAATTCTACTGGGGATCGTTAAAGAGGGTACTAGCTGGTAATACAAATTATTTACATTTCTAGAGCTGAAAAAGTACAAGAGGTATGAAGTGGTCATGACAGCATATAACATTATTGGGGAAAGCCCGGCCAGCGCCCCTGTGGAAGTCTACGTTGGAGAAGCAGGTAAGCGGAAATCTGAAAGCATGCAAGGTAACCATCTTGAGAACCTCAGAGAGGAGGAGAAATGGGAGCACGCTATACATATAAATGAAAAGTTGTCTTTCAGAAATAAATATCTGGTGTTAATTTGCTCAGGCTAATATTGGTATTAATGGGGTGATGGTAGAAGAGAGAGGTTTCAGGCGATTTCATAAAAGGGCTCCCGCTGCTGCCTTTCCCAAATGGTCTAGCACAGATGAAGTTCTAAAGAGGTTGTGATCCACCAAGCCAAATGCTATCTTGCCCATCACTGATGGTGGCCTTCAGGTATCAGATATGGAAGGCAGAGGTCCGTCAGGCATCAATTAGGCTGCCAAAATGTCATTATGTTCTGCGTGGTGGATCACATCCTCTGCCTTTTCCCAGTCTGGCCAGGTTCACACATGGTTGTTGGGTCTCTTTGCTCTAGAAGGTACCTACTTTCGTGGCTGCAGTTACAAGCTCATGTCTTTCCTTTAGAGGAAGATCCTCACAATAAATTCTATGTGTACCTTCAGCATCCATCTTCTTTCTCTTAAATTTCGCTGACCATCTGAATTTAACACGAAAGATTTCATGTCAGGTTCTAGCACTACTTACATTATATTCTCATTAAATTTCGAGACGTCTCAGGCCTGACCTCTTCCAGACCTTTTCATTTCAAACATTGAGCTAATGCTCTGTTGTCGTCTTCCTAAACTCCATAAATTAATCAGCCCTATTCTCTGTGGAACGGTTTCTAAAACTCGAGGAACCGCTGGTAGAATTTTCCAATCGGTTCATCTTCCACTCGCCAAACCGTGTAGATAGAATTCTACATGCGTTGAACAATGATCTATGCCATGCTTTCCAAAGGAATACAAAAAGGAGTAGAATACATCTTACACCTGCTCCTTTTGCTGGTCTTCTTAGAACGCCTTTCCAACAAATGAACAGTGAAGAAGGACTTCTATTGAGGTTCCTCAGACTGGGTTGCAACAGTTGGGGGCAAAATTCCACTACAGGTAGCCCAGAAACTGATGACACAAGCCAACACTACTATATCTGGTCACCACAAGGGCAGCTGTGCAAAACAGCCAAAAATGAACAATAGCAATAGCACTTAGACTTATATACTGCTTCACAGTGCTTTATAGCCCTCTCTAAGCAGTTTTATAGATATTTCCCCCAGCAATCTGGGTCCTCATTTTACCGACTTCGCCTCTTCTGTCTTCGTCTTGAACGAGCCGAAAGAAAAGATGTCGTCCTCCCATTGACTGCAATCATTTGCTTCCCTATTGCTGGCAAACCCGCGTGGTTGTGGAAATAGTCTGGGGCTATCGTTCCCTGACTTGTTTTCCTACCTAGGAACCTTCGACATCAATTGCGCATCTGTTTGTTGGCTTTCTTTAAAAAAGCCCTATTTTATCTCTTGTCAGCCAGGGGATGAGAAAGGCAGGAGACAAATCAAATAAATAAATTGCAGGAGGCTTGCTTTTCAGGACAGAGCCCAGAAAATAATGTCCCCTGATTTCCCCAGAGGGTCTGTGGTGGAACAGGTTGGCTACGAAGGAGCGGAAAGTGGTCCAAGGACATCTGCCAGCAGCCTAGATAATGAACGTGAGCGCGGGATTCTCGGGGAAAGTTGGAGGAAGGCGGAAAGTCACTTAGGGAAAGAAAAGGGAGACGGATAAATAAAAATTGACTTTTGTGCCTCGGTTCCATTTTAATCTTTTCTAAACAGAAGCTTCCCTGATCTCCTTCTGCAGTGGCAACGTGCAGTGTGCTCAGATTTACAGCACCCTGCATTCAGACAACATTATGCACATCAAAATGAAGTGTGCGTTCAGCATCTCCTGGGAACACCTTAAACTAGGGGTGTCTAACCTTAGCAACTTTGAGACTTTATTAAGACATGTGGACTTCAACTTCAACTCCCAGCATGGATGGCTGGGGAATTCTGGGAGTTGAAGTCCACAAGTCTTCAAATTGCCATGGTTGGACAGCCCTGCCTTAAATTAATGCATCTTTTTCCCCCCCAGGACCTGAGAGTACCTACCTAAGGGCAGCTGCGTGATCCCAGGGAACTTGCAGCTCCTTAAGGTCCTCCAATGTCCACCAGGTTTATAAAGAAGGTTTGCGGAGTCCACATTCTGCTCCCGGACCCATTTGCAAGTCCGCAGTCTTAAAACACCAAAAAAACACATTCCCATTGAGACGTTTGTTGAAGCCTTTTATCTGCCACCCTTAATTCCTCGCCGATAAGATTGGAAATGCACAGCAATCATTTGCTTTGGTCCGGCTGCTGCAGCAGCTGAGTGCTTCATTAAAAGCTCATTGAGCTGTTAATATGACTCACGAGCAGCACTCAGCATGACTCCAATGGGTTGTGTGGCGGAGGTAGGGCTCCTTGTTTAACTCTTGGTTAAGCGCTGGGGTTTGTGATCTTGTGCAGCTAGGAGGCGCCTCCACACCAAAGGAATTTGATTTTGTCCAGTAGGGTGCGGGTCAAGTCCTCCCCAGCCTCAGCTGTGGCCAGCAGAAAGAAAGTAGGAAAGGAATAGCTTTGAAATTGCCTGGTTCCTACTGGAAAGCCACTTTTTTCTGGACTGGTAATCACTTTCACACAGAATTTTTCACTTTTGCCTAGAATTCAGCCTCATGGGTTCCAGGGTTGGTCCAAGTGGACCTCAGAAGCCTATTGATCTTCCTTCCTCACCTCCAGATGGAAGACAAGAGAGGAACCACAGATCACCATGAAGATACCCCATCTTCACACCGCTCATAAAATTTGAGAGCCTTGCCATGTCCCCCCGACAAGCTGAGTCCTTGCTTGGAGACATTTTTCTCTACATCAGTGGTTCTCAACCTTTTTAATGCCGCGACCCCCAACCGGTCGTAAGTCGAGGACTAAACCGGTCATAAGTCGAGGACTAAACCGGTCGTAAGTCGAGGACTACCCAACCGGTCGTAAGTCGAGGACTTTCCCTGCCCAGGAGTGCCACGCATGCGTGGTTCCGCCCCCTGAGCCGGCCAAGGCGTAGCTGGCAAGCGGCAGAGACGGAGCAGGGTGACCACCAGCTGGCCCAGCCCAAGGGAGGTAAGGCACCCGCCGGAAAAGGGGAAAAAATGGCGGACAAAAAAAATGGCGGACAAAAAAATGGCGGACAAAAAAAATGGCGGACAGCCTTTCTTGGCGACCCCCGTGAAATGGTCGATCAACCCCAAATGGGGTCACGACCCATAGGTTGAGAACCACTGCTCTACATAGTCTATGTAAATTTGTCAAGCGCAGGAAACCGGGAGCCAACGTGGTTCAAATGAAGACAGGCTTATTGCAAACTTAAGCTTTCTACAAGAACCTGAACTACTAATGGTCAAAGGGCATTGCCGGTAGATAAGCGTCAATGGGATTCAAGATGGGCTGGACACAAAGGGACTCAAGACTGATGACACTCTTGACCCCTCCCTTGGGCTCAACCCAGTCACCTCCTACAAAAGTATTTCTAAATGTCCAAAGGTTGGTTTCTCATATCTGTGTAGTCACAGGATCAACCTTCATCTGAATTTGCATTTAAGAACATATTCTACCCTTCTGATATTATTAATAGAAATAGCACTTCTTCTTTTGCACTTCCTGGCTGCTGAAATAATTCAGAAAGTCCCCCATCTCCCACCATGAGGACTATTTTAGGCAATGATGAAGAGAATTCCTGGGCAAATTACCCAGGAACTTCCTTGTTGCCTAGATAAGGCTTTGGATTTGTCTCTGCTCTCCTTAATAACTGCCTGATTAACAGCTTTGATTCCAAAACTGCTCCCCGAAGAAGAGGCAACTATGTTAAATTGTGTAGATAAAACAAGTCAATTAACTAATTGCTCTGATTCCAACGGCTCACACTTGTTTGGGGTGGTGCCATTTTAATCTCCAAAAATGTGCAAGTAGACTAGGTGAGATAAAGTTTTATGGAGTCCACCACACCTCGGAAAAGCAGAGGAGCTGGGGGAAAAAAAATTGCCTCTTTGTCTATTCACCAAAGAATGATGCTCCTGAACATGGATGGAGCATGGATACATTATGCTTTACAAAAGCCAGCTGTTTCCACATCATGGCCAATAGAAGTTGTAGTCCAGCAAGGCTTGGAGAACCAAAACTTGTTCATCCTTTGGAGGGGAGAGATTGCTGTTGTAAACTACTGTACATACCAATAGTATTATGTCTATAAATGTTAGATGCAAAGGAACCAGGAACACTCGCTGAGTTCAAAGCACTGAAGAATTTATTATTGCTACCTAGACATAAGAATCTGGTCAATTAGCAGTCAAAGCTAAATTGGCACTAGTAAATAAGGGTCAACAGAATTCATGGGGTGCTGGACTTGGGTCTTTTGTGGCAACGCAATGACTCCAAACTGATAGCACATTTAACCCCACCTCCTGGCCCAGCCTGCTTTTCTACAGTAAACCATCATCCTCAATCCAAGTGGTCAGCATCAACCAGGACCCCGCTGTTCTTCGAAGAACCCCAGAAATCTTTCCAAAGGTTCTGCTTCCTTGAAAAGAGAAATGAGTTGCTCTCCCCATCAAATTCAGCAGCATGTTGACCCAAAAAAACCCCAAACCAACCCAAACCAACCCAAAAACTCATCCTTCTTCTGAAGACCTGGCTGTTTCGTTGATGAAAAGCGAGTATCAGCCTTTTAGCTTAGCAAACAGCTGGAGCACATCTGAACCGAGAAGCGCAAGAATAAGCGTATAAAAAGATGTACTTGTGCTGTAGGCACCCAGTTTGGGAACAAGGCTGCAATCGATGGGCTTCTTGTTTTGAAAATCAGCCCTTAATTCATCTCACTTTCTTTGAATCATTATCTATCGATGAGCCCCCCAGCTGTCAATCCAGCCGGCAAAGTGGAAAAGAAGCAATTTCCTCTCCCACTTGTGTAACACCCCTGCAGGGGGTGGGATGTCTCTTTTTTATCCACCGGAAAAAGAAAAAAAAAGATTTTCGGGATTAAAAGTTATTTAAGAAAAATCCATATGGATGCTTCTTTCTCGCCACGGACAAAGAGAAAAACCAGAACGCGCCGACAACCCTTTCTGTAGAGGGAAAGATGTGCTCTTACAACCAGCGTTAAAAAGCCGAATTCATTTCTTGGGTTTGTGCAAAGATAAAGAAAGTGGGGGGTTGCTTTCATGCTGTGCTCAGAGAAAAGGTGGGATAGAGAGGGGGCATTTTGTATATCTGGAGAGGAGGGGGATGAACGTTTTTTTTTTCTCGTGCATCAAATCTATCTGTCATTTTCAGTATCTGTAGGTGTATTCAGTGAGCGCCCCAAGGAACTGAAATGTCTTGAGAAAACATGTTCATAAAAGAATAGTCACTTAATTAATATCATCACTATCATTTAATCCTTCCCTTCTCCCCTTCTCCTTCCTTCCTTCCCTCCCTTCTTCTTCCTCTCTCTCTCCTTCCTTCCTTTCTCCTTGCCTCCCTCCTCCCTCCCTCCCTTTCTCCTTCCTTCCTTCCTTCCTTCCCTCCCTCCCTTCCTTCTTTTCTTTCTCTCTCTCCTTCCTTCCTTTCTCCCTCCATCTCTCCTCCCTCCCTCCCTTTCTCCTTCCTTCCTTCCTTCCTCTTCCTCTCCCCTCCTAATGGCTATGGTTTTTTTTTGCATTTTGCTTTTTAACCTTTTTTCCCTACCTTGCAAAGGGCCAACGTGTCATGCATGCCAAGTCTTTTTATTGATGGTTTGCATGCTTTATTTCAAAGGCCATCACAAAGAGAGCATAATATCTAGATCAAACTGGGGTTAATTGTAGGGTTGATGTCTTGTTAGGAACATGTCCTATTGTTTTCTTTGTATTTCTTTATATTTTTAGGAGTTTTATGTATTTGGTATGGTCAATTCACTTAATAAGGTATCTATCTATCTATCTATCTTATCTATCTATCTATCTATCTATCTATCTATCTATCTATCTATCTATCTATCTATCTATCTATCTATTTATGTTTTGGATGACCAATGCAATTGCTCCAATTCTTCCCAGTTAGTTTTATGGAATTGTTTCTTTTTTCCCTTTTCTCCCCCCCTCCTCGCCCCCCCACCTCTTTTGGGTGTGTGATTCTATCGTTTAATGGAGCGGTAAATAAGAATTTCTGATAATGAGCTCAAGCATCTGTCACAACAACCTGGCGCTGGTTATTAACATTTCCATTAACGGCAGGGTGGGCAGCAGTAATAAGGAACGTCGTGTCAATCTTGTTTTATTTATCAACCACAGTCCGTCTCACCCACAATTAATGATAAAATAAAATATTGGGGCCTCTCTTTACCTCCTCCTTTATATTTTTATATATTATTATTGCACGGAATACTTCCAGTCTCGGACATTTCCTTCTTCGGTGGTCTCCCCCTCTATTAACCTGGATGTAAAACTCATCGTTTCGGTTTGTGATTCCATTTGTGGGGCATTGAATGAGCATCGAAAAAACAGAGTCCTGCTCTCTGGCACTCTGGAGAGATGTTATTGGCATCCCCTTAGCAGGCCAGAAGCAGTTTGTGCTTGGCTCTCTTAGCTACCTTGGAAGAGGTGGTTGCCTCTGGTTATCCATGCTCAAATCGGCTAGGGATACGGAAAGCATGCATCTCCAAAGAAGGGAAGGGAAAGGAAGGGAAAGGAAAGGAAAGGAAAGGAAAGGAAAGGAAAGATGAGGGAAGGGAAGTGGAGGGAAGAGAAGGGGAGGAAGGAAGGAAGGAAGGAAGGAAGGAAAGAAAAGAGGAATGAATGAGGGAGGGAGGGAAGGGAGGGAGGAAGAAAGGAGATGGGAGAGGGGAAGGAAGGAAGGAAAGAAAAGAGGAATGAACGAGGGAGGGAGGAAGGAGATGGGAAAGGGAGGGAAGGAAGGGAGGAAGGAAATGGAGGGAGGGAGGGAGGAAGGAAAAGAGGAATGAAGGAGGGAGGGAGGAAGGGAGGAAGGAAGGAGATGGAAGAGGGAGGGAAGGAAGGAAGGGAGGAAGGAAATGGAGCGAGGAAGGAAGGAAGGAAGGAAGGAAGGAAGGAAGGAAGGAAGGAAGGAAGGAAGGAAGGAAGGAAGGAAGGAAGGAAGGAAGGAAGGATGGATGGATGGATATTGGAAAATTGATGGAAATATTTGATGGATGAATTGGGGAATGAAGGCAATATAAATGCCCCAGGATAATGTTGAAGGATCCAATCTGAGTCAATCCCCGGGATCAGAAATTTGTTCTTCCAAGCTTCTGGACTCTTGTTGGAGCCCATCCCCAGGGAACTTCTCCCTCTCCAGAATGTGTTCCCCGAGGATGGGCTCCAGCACAAGTCCGAAAGCTTGGAAGAACAAACCACTGGTCCCTGAGACCTCCAAAGGAATTGGTTTGTTGGATCCTGCAACCAATGAGTTCCTTTGGAGGTGGAAGCAGAGATCCTAAAGGTGACGTTGAAGGCAGCAACAGTGCTGGAGAACTTGTGCGCATCTGCCAAAGTTGATTGGGTGGTTAGGAGAAAGCAAGCCTGGTTGGGCTTTTCTGTTTTACTGGCTAATCTAGGCCGTCAAAATAACATGCATTTATTTATCCTACTGACGTCCCACCATTCATTTCTAGCAGATAATTAAGAGGCCTAAAATGCCAGTCAAATTAAATCCCCCCACTTGGATCAGGCTTTCCAAATGCCAGCTTAC